>NC_056741.1:1168207689-1168227408 GCF_019279795.1 Protopterus annectens | reverse complement strand
TGGGGGGCAAATTAGCTTACCTTGTTTTAGTACCTTTTTAAATTCTGCACAACTGAGTGGCTCTTGGCTCATTTGAACAAAGTGAAGTGCATTTATCAAATAATCACACTTTTATAATTTATTTAAAGTACACTGCTGTTATCTTGAATTGGAAAATGGGCAAACTGTACATCAGTATCCTGACTGGAGAATAAGTGTTCTCCAGCAGGGTAATGATGTAGAAATAATGCCAGCTAAAAAACGAGTCCACCATTTCATAGCAGCATTTCAAGTTGCCATGGAGCTTGGAGTGAAAAAAAAACTAACACCTGCCATTATTGTATGCTTGCTAAGCAGTGCTTCTGCTACTTAGTGAGTGTAAAATGTAAAAAAAGCTAAAGTAAAATAAAAAAAGTGTGTATGTGTTTATGTCTGTGTGTGAGTGTATGTATGTATGTATGTATGTATGTATGAGAGTGAGAGATCAATCGACCCATTATTTTACACATGCTAAGCAGTGCTTTTTGCTTTATAGTGAGTGGAAACTGTTAAAAAAGTAAAGTAAAATAAAAAAATGTGTGTATGCGTTTATGTCTTTGTGTGGGAGTGTATGTCAGCCCTGGGAGTACGGATCACATGTTGGACTCTTGCTGCTTTTATACTGCCTGTCTTGCACAGTGTCCAATAACAGTCGCCACCAGAATGGGAACTGGCTCTCGAAACATGTTGTCATGTAACACAATGCTTGACATCATCTTCCGTGACACACACAGGCAAGGCACACCTGATACTGCACCACTTGAATATCTTTGCAGTTACTGGGACCTGCCTCCTGGCTCTGCAGAGCACACATGCAATGACTGGTTATAGACAGACCATACCTCTCAGGCACATACCTGGATTGCCACACCCATGGCTGAGGTGTCCCCATATTCCACTATGTTGTACACACATCCCAGCTGGTTACTTAGCACAATGCATCACAGGTGCTCCACGTGCAAATAACTGTGTCCGGAACTGCTATACACAGTGTTACCAGCTGCGGATTCAACATACCCCATGGTTACCAGACCTCATGTCATGGTGTACTGGACAGTTGGGCTCATACTGCTGCTACTGATGTGAGACTGACAGTAACCCACACTTAACTGTGAAAGCCACACAATGTACCGACACATTAGGCGTGTGCTGTCCGTGAGTCATAACCTCCGCTCAGCTGGATCGACCCATACACACCATCTCCAAGACCAACAGTATCCTTGACATGGACACTACCAACATGTGACTGCTGTTCCACACCTGGGGTTATCCCCTCATTGGTGGAAACCGAAAATATGCTACTAACCCTTGTTAGCCACATACCGGAACCGCACACTTCATGGCATACACAGTACAAGAGTACTATAACACCTACTACAGATGTCTTATGACAGCGGTAGTTGACATCATGACAGACGTGCAGGTGGACAATGCACATACAAACGCTGAGACATACCCCAGTGCACTTCATTAGCAGGTACACGACAAAATGGATCATGCTATTCCACACAGAGCCATGATGGTACACACCAGATAACAGACGCCACTCTGGGGATGCAGTTCCATGGACATACTTTACAACAACAGGTGGGGGCTGTTGCACAGTGCTGTACATTCCCATGGGTGGGGTAACTCACTGATCAGCCTCGGTAGGGCCACGGGATCCCTCATCACATACTCCATAACTAGCCACATACACATTATTGTGACACATTCCGGGATGTACAACAAGGCATTATGGTGGTATGTCAGTAGTCCTATGCAATACCCACATCTGCTTACACATACAACTGTCACTCTGGAACATGACAGAAACAGGTGATGTTGGCAACATGCTGTCTGATGGCTTCATTGCTAACATTACACCCTCTCACTCTCTACGGTGCCACATTCCTTGAAGGAACATTGCGCTGTAACTGCGGTCACACCTACACAGTACTGACCTGCACTCAGTATGTCCTGGGACACTAGCCCCTTGTCACCCTACAAAATCCAGGCTGTGATATCCACAAACCTCTGAACATGTCTCCCCACTGGGACACCATATTCAGTAATAGCCTTGTACCAGACATTGTGACCTCTGACTGGCACACAGCGACAGTTACATTCCACACAGGTGGCGCCACAATGCATGACTGGGACTATTGCCCTACACACCTGACTGGATTGTTCTGCACAGCTATAGGGCACATCATCATGGACATCTTTCGCTGAGACTTTGTTGTGCTCCGGTCCTTTGGTGCCAGCCGGGTTGGTCTTGTTGGGGCCACAGCATGCCTCCTACACCTGGTGAGCTCCTTTCATACAGTGACCAGAGTAGTTGATGATGACACGGGGGTCCACACAGCCTTCATTGTCCTCTCGCTGCCTTTCAGCACCATTCTCCGGTCTGGTATTGGCAACATACACATCCACTTGCACATCAAAACATATGTCTCAGGAAGTTATGCAAAGTGGCTAATGGGTGGGACAAACACACTGAGGGTAGCATAACATATCACATACTGCATTTCAGTTTAACTTGGCATACCACAGTCCTCATTCATGGGGCCCTTATGTTCGGTATATGCTTCCCTGAGGTACAGGCTACCACAGAGGAACCTTCCCTGCCTAGCTTTACAGACTGCTGCATACCAAGTGCCATTGTTGATCCACCAGCTGATACAGACCCCAACAAATACAGGTGTCACTGTGACGGATACCTGATATGAACATCATGGCCTCAACCTGCACGACACTTGGTATGAACATCACCTTTGCAGTACACCATCCACCCACTGGTTATCACATAGGTGTTAGTCCCCTACATACATGTTGCATTGTACATGTTCATACTACACATGTATGTCGCACACACTCCTGTGATTACCACATTGCCACTGTGGCGTGGATATCCTTCTATGTGTCCACACTTGTCTGTACTGGGTGTGTAGCTGGTATATAGGCACCCATTATACCTCTGAACACTGGAACTATACACACATTCAAGGGTACAACACCCTGCTTAGGGTGTACCTTGCACAACAGCTTTACATAATTCAACATTAACACGCCATGACGTGTATTGAGCTATGACAGTTACAGTTTGCGTCTGAGATACAGACACCACGTCTGTACACTTTTGCGGACTACATACTCAGGGGTGACCTCTGCTGCAAAGACAGGGCCCATGTCTGCAACTATGTTCATGGATATACTCCGCATACGCAACCTAAACAATAGCCACTGTGAGCATGATGCTCATGGATATGTGCGCACACGCAACAATGTGTGGGATGTGCTTGTTGGTTGCATTCCCAGGCCAGACACTCACCATGCTTTGGAAAAAGATTCCTATGTACATCACGCATGGATACTCAGTAGCAGTGTTCATGTGATACCTCAGTTGGTGGATGGTGGACACATGCAAGCCAGGAATCACTGCAGTGGCTGTACTGTGCAGAGATGCAGGTTACACATGGGCCTTCTGTTCACAGGGCACTACCCTAGAGAGGTGCCACTGGTGTGACCACTGTAGTTGTTGTTACACATAGACTTGCCAGACTGCATGGTACCCCACTACCCACTATGAACCTGTGGAGCTATTACATGTCCTTTGTGCATGGTTACTGGAATAGCCCTTCCATTTAGATTAGCTGTCATGCTATTGCAATGTCCTGTGACTACAGGCCATATGTATCCTGTTATTGTACATGCCAATTATGTTCTTGTTTGTTTGTCACATCTCTTCTGCTATTCTAGTATGGGAGTAATGTTTGTGTCCTTTGCAAATGAACAGAGTGGATTACGTTATTTATTTCATCATAACTGATTATAAATTAATTAATTAAATACTACTCACATCATTATACGATACCTTTGGTATGCATCATATGCCTGTTCTCCTGTGTAGCATATCTGACATATCAATCTACTATACGATACATTACACATATTTTACATGGTATCCCATAATGCAAAGCATACTTGCACCGCAGGACCACCTTAGACATGTCATTGTCGTTATATGCCCATACACATGCGTACTGTTACAGTATATCCACATATACTATCCCCTGCTATGGCACGTACTTGTTGGACATACCCTGCCACTGATGGCGGGTCATATGCCATTGTTCTGTTTAAAGCCGTCATGTTGCATCCCTTGTGGTGTCTGTGCTGTTTACCTTGTGGCCCACTGCTGGACGCACAACTTCTACTAGCGTTAGTATGATCAGCGAGACATCACTACATAAATACCATTTCCCACTTTATGCATTGCAGACACTGTTAATTACTGAAAAACAGGCTATACATACACTGACATAACTTAATACATAACATGCTATACATACAGTTACATACCGAGGATTCTACATACCTTGTATCATTCCGGTAATTCATCTCTATCTCGCTCTTCTGTATACTCTTTAAACTGTTTTACGGTATGGGCATACGGTTTGCATATCTGGCTAGTCATGCTTATATATGTTGATACCTGCAACATGTGGTCAACTGCCACCAATAGGTGTTCCTGTGTGACTAATTACGTGCGCTTCAGCTGTGCAGCTACTCCATTCACCAATTATGCGACAACAGTGGGGTATAATTGAATTCTCCACCTGGGCATTGGCCATTTGCCCTGCCTTCGGCGAGACGGCCTGTACTGTGTTTTGTTGTGTGTAATTGCAACCGCTATGTGTAGAGCCAATGTGTAGAGCCAAGTGTAGTTTTGAGTCATGTCCCCCGTGGATTGTGTGTGACGGCTTGAGTATATGGTTCTACATGTGACTGTACCTGTCATCACACCCGTCTGTTAACGGAATATTGCAAACAACACCTGTAACGTCACCGTTTATTCCATTATACAACGGATTTGGCATGGCGCCTTTAAATGTGTATCTCACAAGGTATGTTAATGGTTCAGCAGATGTAATTGACTTACTGGTTGTTTGTGCTGTGATTACGGTCTGTATTGCTATTGTTTCCAGTGTGGGGGATGTCAGCGGGTGTACTTAGCATATACAGTTTTGTGGGCCTTGCATTTTTACGTAGTCCATATATAGGTGTGTGGGCTCCTTCCCTAATTAAAGTGCTATCACTTAGTAGACGTCTGTTATGGGATTTTACTTTGGGCCGTTGTTAATTCGTTTCTATATGGTATGCAGGTAAGGTTGATACTTCCATACCTCCGGATGTACGGCAATATGTGCAGGGATATTTCTAAATGACTGCTAACCCATGTATGTGTGTCCCAGATATTTGTAGTCATTGCAGTGGTGTTGGTGTCAGACCCTCTGTGGCATGGCTTGCCACCTTTTCATATGGCCATAGTTGGACACTTGCGGGTCACACAGTGGTGTTTACAGGCTGACATATAGCCATGGTCAGTACACAGGATAGCACATACTTTTATCCTCATTACATACCTATTTTTCTGGACCTTACCTACTTATCAGTTTGCATGTAACATTTCCATTTCTTACATACAGGCATGACTATTTCCTGCAACTATTGCATAATATTTGGGACATACTAATGTCCTAAACTCTCAGACAGTTGCCCTTTGTAATGTTTCATGTCAGGACACACCTGTCCAGGGAAGGGCTGTCCCTCCCAATGTGGGAGGTGTTTACCGCATGCCTACGGCTAGCTATACCCGCACCTACCGTAATCATCTACCTCCCAGTTGGCACCTACAGATACACGATGCGGACACACACACACACACACACACACACTTATTACAGTCACACGCAAACACACATGGCACCCTCAACACACACATACACAGGCTCCGTCACTCACAAACACAGTTGTACACGGTACCTACGTGGTCTGCACCACTGGCAGCAGTGACTACATGTCCTTACTATCATCATATTGCTCACGTTTCTAATGTTCCAGTACTGTGTTCTTTCTGTCTTTCGGCCTCTTGGTTACACGTGTCGGTGTGTGACATGTTCCATAGTTGGCAGTATCCTATTTATTTGTACCTCCAAGGTGTTTTGACTGTCGTTGACCTATCTATATATTTGCAGATGTCAGTGACTCTTTATATATTGACATATATATCACACTATCGCCCTTTCTATCTGTATTACATATGTGTAGATATATATATATATATATATATATATATATATATATATATATATATAGATATATATATATATATATATATATATATATATATATATATATATACACATATCTCTGACAGGGGTGGTGACAAGCACGCTACAACTTTCATTGTGTGTTTGTCAGTGTATACTGTTTCCTGGACTCCGCACATTTGTGTCTATACCTGTCACATTACACACCTGCCATAGATTAAGATTACCACCCATCCCACTTTGCGAGAGACAGTCCCTCTTTGTGCAGGTGTGTCCTGCAAAATATTTGTGAACATAGCAAATGTCCTGCGACTTTGGGACAAACATATTCCCTATAGTTTATGTAATAGTTGCATACAACACTTATTCTGTATCAGACCCGCCTACATGTTACAGGACATGGAACACGTACCTACGAACATTACTAGAATAAGCTCTATATCTATGCAAAATACTGACGTTCTGGTTTTCATACTGGCTGAGTGTATGTGTTGGCCCGCAGACATCTGGCGTATGTCCCACATTGGTCATTTTAAATGTGGCAACCCTACCATACGTACATCTTGGCTATCAATAGTGATGGGTGATTGTATACATGATTGACTGTTCCACTCCTGGCAGTGGTCGTTTTACCCTTCAGAGCAGGTGCTATTTGTTCAGGGGTGACTAATGCTGGTTTCAGTTCTGTACATCACTTGACCGTAATCTGCGCAGTGGTCGGTGAAGCTTAGCCCTGTTTCACGCATATCCGTATTGTCATATTTAAACATCGCTTACCAGCAGTGGGCAACACATATTCCTGCTAATGTGTGCTACACATATTCTGATGACCTGCATCTGTAATGCATTACCCGTGCCGTCGGGATTACGTTACATCCCTTGCAGAACATGGGACCGGGAACATGCACGACGGTCACTGCATATACCACTTGGACATCTGGGGGTTGTACACGTATTATGTCAATTTGTATGTGGAGTACACTATAGCAGTTACTCCACACTGCACTCACATGGATAACTCCGTTACTTTACAAACTGATGAGTCCAGTCAATGGTATGTCCATGTGATGTTTACTGGATGTACTCTGGCATTGGGTATGTATATCGCAATGAGCTACGTCCAATAATGTGCTACACCTTCCTACAACCGTGGGTGCAGCATGGTGGGATGATGAATACCTGTCATGAGTACATCCCTTGCCTTGACACAACATCCATGATTACATTCTGTGGTGCCCCTCATTAACGCAGTGGGGAATCCATGCTGAGTGTGTGTAGGACAGTGCTTACACACATGTGCTCCCGCGATTGCCTCTGCTCCAGTCAGCGACAGTTGCTTACTTGTGGTGATGGGAGACACTGTTTGCCCCGTTTGGTGTTTTGCCTCTGACAATCGGGCGTGTACCTACCAATGTACCTGAGGACCTATACATACAGCACCGACATATGCTTATAGGCACATCTACTGTTCAGGTGCTGACATTCTGTGTTCCAATGGCTGTTGCATGTACAATGTTTGAGGGCTGCCTATGTTGGATTCCACAGTGGGCCACCTATACATCACAATTTACAATGTGGTCGTGTTTGTGTGCCATCCGTTTTACTGTGTGTGCAGGTGGAGAGGGGTGTCAGTCCGTGGGAGCCTACACTGTCAGGGTATGTGCTATACATTCCCTCTTTGCCAAGGCATAGGCATACTGGGCACACCTCCGTCTGCCTACTGGGGCTGGCACAGTGTGTCCATGGTCTGGATCCCTCTGTGCCTGTGTTGGCTTTGGCAATTGCGGTGGGATGTAAGGCCCTCCCCCATTTTGACCCTGCTGCAACTGTTTCCGCAGGATCATATTATATAGCATGGCACATACTATGAAGATGTGGGCACACATGCCTGTAGAGTACTGCAAGGCTCCACCAGATGTGTCCAAGCACCAGAACTGTGATTTCAGCATCCCAAACCCATGCTCTATAATGATTCTGGTTTGTGCGTGTGCCTCATTATGGCGTTCTTGCATTGGTGTGTGTGCATTTCTGATGGGGGTCATAATCCATGGCTTCAGTGCATAGCCAGCATCCCCCACAAGGAGGTCTTGTGGGATATCCCCCCTGACAAATACGTGATACAGCTGTGAGGCATGCCAGATATGGGAGTCATAGTAGCTTCCAGGGCTGCCAGCACACACATCCATGATAATGCCCTGGGCATTGCACACGACCTGGCAGTTGATGGAGTGGAATCCCTTATGGTTTATGTAGCACCTACCATACTCACCGGGTGGTGACTTGATATGTATGTGCGTGCAGTCTATTGCACCCAGTACCTCTGGGTAGTTTGCCACACGGTGGAAGTGACGCATATTGCTGGCCAACTCGTCTTGAGCTCGGGGGAAGTATATCTGCTCATTGGCATGTGGTAACATGGCATCCAGGAACTGGTGTAGTACCATGGATGCCGATGCCTGTGAGATCCCCATTATATCTCCAGTTGGCCTTTGAAAGGTACCTGTGGCTAGTATTCGCAAGCTTACACATACCTTCGTGTCCACTGGGATGGGTTCCCCTCTGTTGTTTCTGGATCTCAGGCGTGACCGGCATAGCTGTACTATTTGCTGTAAGATGTCCCTGTCCACCCTGTAACGCTCTACTATCTCCAGATCATGTAGCCCCTGGTTGGTTACCCTTGGTCTGAACATGCTTCTCCTCCTCAGAGGCCTACGGTGGTTGTCAGCATCATCCTCCACACCACCAACAGCCGGTAACACATGCTGATGAATCACAGCTATGGCAGCTCCCAACATGTACATTTTAAAAGTTCCCTGTCTGTTTACACCTATGGTGCAGTGTTTGGGAATACACAGGTGTGTGTTGGGTGCTTTCCCACTTAATACTGTTTTGCTGTGAACACTGATGATGTCATAGGGTGTGTATGTGCTACAGGTTATCTTCTGTGTTATATTACCGGAACCACTATTGTGCTGCCTTTGGTGTTGCATTACATTTGGCTGCCGTTAATTACCTCCTGCCCTTCACTTTACATTTGTGCACGTTACACCTACCATTTGCTGGCATGCATCCAGCAGCCTGCTTTCATTTGTACTTTCCTAGACCTGGCTTATCTTGCGTAATGTGTTCTATTGCCGGTCAACTGTGGGTTTGCTTTGCTCTGCTATGACAGTTCTCCTATCTTTGCATTCCAAGTCCTCCCCTCCTTTCTTTGCAATCCTATGCCTCCCCTATCCTGTTTTGCAGGTTTCTGCATGCAGGCTTGTCTACTGCCGTCGATTGGCCGCCGTGAGTTGATTCGTGTTAATTGCTGAGTAGCATGCCAATTACCCTACTTCGGCATTTCCTTCTTTTCTTCCCCTCACCTTCCTGTTTGTGCTATTTTTCGTGGTGCGTGCATCCGTTTAGCGGGTTTCGGGCACATTTTCATCCCCGTATGCATGTGCTTTCGGGCACCATGTGTGCTGTCAGCTAAACTATTCTATACCTTCCTCCTCACCCCTGTCCTGCAGCTTTGCTTAGCAACGGCCAGGCCAGATTAGCATTGCTCCAATGTGCTTACTGATACAGTGGCACACCCCTCTGCTGATGTCATGTATCACCTCTCACACACTCCTCAGTGTTATCGCGCTGCACTGTTTGGTACATCCTTTATCCGGCGGGACGTTTAGATTCAGTATTACCTGCCTCATTTGCATGACATTGACTAATAATTCATAGTTACAGCGCCGAACACTGTCACGGGACCTTAGCAACCCTTGCTCCTTGCTTGTGGTGTACCATGCCTACCATTGCGTATTATGGTGAAATCCTGATTTGTCTTACATTGCGATTTTATGACATTTGTTTATATTTTCTTTGTATTCCTGTTTGCGCACACATGCCCTGCGGTTGTACTGTGCGTTACTGTGGACATGACATTAAATGTTGTTTTTTAGGTGTTGTGTATCTTTTCTTCTGCCATTGGCTGTGTATTTAGCCATTGGCATATGTTAACTTTGTAATACATGAGTCTGGTCCGCTTCCATAGCTCTGATGTTCTGTTTGGGAAAATGTAAACCGTGTTTTTTTGGTTTACATTTCCATGGGCTTGCGCTACACTTGCACCACTTCGTGAATCTCTGTATGCCTTCATTAGCATGGTGCGACACTGCACATGGGGTGATTTGCATGCCTATGCCGAGGGCTGCGCAGCTCTGGCATACGCCGGTAGTGCACGTGGAATTGGTTCGTACCTGAATCACTCGGCGGACATATTTGGCGTTATTCCGCATATGCTACTCCTGCGTCTGGCGCAAGCTTTATGAATCCTGGGGAAAGTTATGATATGGGATTCTTTTAAAAGCATATACATATGGCAAAACATTAGCTTGAATTAGGTAAAAGTAAAGGATTGGGACAATGAGTTTATAGATGTTCAAGTAAAACTATAAAATGTAATTTTAAGTAAAGGATGCAAAACTAATACAGCAGAAATGGAAAATGAACAAAAATATAAGGAGCTTTTATTTCATAAAACAGCCTTAGCTTTAGAAAAACCGAAAATAGCCTTATATGGTATGAATTCTGAATACTTGATAAATCTTATTAAAAGAATGAAACTACTATCCAATTTTAACCAGATAAAAGAAATAAAAAATCAAATTAATAAAAATATTTGCACAGATATTGTGGGCATTCTGGATGCATTTAGACAATATTACATTTCCTTACAACAAAGATTAATGCAGTTGAACCATTTCAACACAAATTTAAATAACCTTCTCAGTATGTCATTTCTGAAAAATATCTCCCAAATTAAAAGACAAACCGATTGATCAAATTTCATTCAAAGAAATCTCTGAAAAAATTAAATAATTAAAAAAATCACTGGGGATTTATAAACTAATACCAGAAATATTCAATATACTCCCTAGGCACATTACATACCTTTTCCATTGTGTTCTTTTAATCATATAGTTATCTGAGAGAGTTCTACCTTCTTAGAGATATTCTGTAATAGTTTTTATTATTAAGGAAGACAAAAATCCTCTGTATACTATGCTTATAGATCACTTTCTATACTAAATCTTTCTTTTACTCAGATAATTTTTGTTTTAAACATATATTATCAAGAATTTTTTTTACATGCTAAGTAAGAAACAAATGAATTAGATAACTATGTACAATATTTACAATTAGCTTGACATAAATAGACTTAAGATAGTAACACCATTATACATTAGATAATATTCATGCCACTCGGAATATATATTTTATAAAGAAGAGTTATTCCAGTTGTAGAGTTTCAATTAATGACAAAATCTTCTTCCTTGGATTATTAACTAATGGCTTAGGATATGTTCTTAGTTCTTTGATTTTAGTCTCCATTAATGCTGTCATCTTCAGAAGAGATAGGAAGTCCTCCATGTTAGGTGCTATGTTAGAGATCCATTTTCTAATTATACATCTACTAAATCTTGAATATAAATGTTTGTCTATTTTACCTGATAAAGTAAAAAAAAAACACTCGCCAACAGAACTAAATAACACCAGTCAATATGTCTTAATTTGCATGAAACAAACACAAGATAACATTGCAAGAATAGTATTAGTCTTGATAGTGAAAAGGCCTTTGACTCATTAAACTGGAATTATTTATTCAAATCTTTAAACTATTTAATTTTTCTTCTCAATTTATACCAGTCCTATGTAATATCTATAATGACAACAAGGCCTATGTTGGGTCCATTCTCTTCTGAACCAATTCCACTAGTTAGAGGAACAAAAAAGGTTGTCCTCTGTCCCATATCCTTTCTGTATTACCCATAGAAATATTGGCAGCAGCAATTAGATCTAATAAAAAATAAAATGATTAGAAAATATCACAGTAATTCTAAAATTACGCTTTTTGCATATGATGTTATGCTAACACTAACTTAGAAGAATCATTAAATTAAGTAAACTCGGTTATCAGAACATTTTCAAACTTGTCAGAACTTCATTTTAATCCTCTTAAACCCCTATATCTTATTTTAATTAAAAAAATAATGAACTCTCGCTGTGATCTTATAGGTATTGAATCCTGCCTTTTCTAGGTATTATCATAGATAAATCGCTTGTAGAAACTAGGAATATTAACTATGATAAATATTAAAGGTCATATACACATTGATACATAGATGAGATTATTTCCTTTGAAGATAAATGTCAGCTAATTAAAATTATTTTATTCCCAAAAGTTTAAAAACATAATACAAACTCTAACCCTTACCCAATGAGGATGATATACAAAATCATTAAGTTACTCTTAAATTTCTTATGTTTTCCAAAAAAAACTAGAATTGCTCAATATCATATTATACATGGGAATTTAATAGGCATTACTTTTACAAACTTAGAAACTTATTCAAAAGAAGCAATGCTTAGTAGTAGTGAATTGGCTACACCCTAATTATTCAGCAAATTGGAAATGTTGGCTCATTCCCTTTTTATGTCCCAAAAAATGAAAATTAGTACTAACTCAGTTAAGATAATAAAATATACCTTATGGTTGTATATACATAACTTTATTCAGTTTAATCTCTCTCTCTCTTTCCCCACACAGCTGAAATACATTAATTTAATCATAAAAAATTTAAAACTATTCTTACTGATAATACAAACCTGAAACTATGGTTTGACACACTAATGTTATTTGGTATAATGAAAGGATTTGTTAAAGGAATTCATCATCAGAAATCTCTTCAAAGGAAAATATATTTCTCTTTTGGTATAATTGTCTCAGTGATGCAGGAATTAAGTCAACACAATCATCAGTCTCAGAATATAACTTAGAAATTAAGGCCTGATCAGTTCTACAGTGCATCAGATCTCATGCACAAAGAAAAATGTCCCCTTTATCCCAATCCTAATATAAAGAACCCCATAAATTAATCATATATCTACATGACATTTTATATAACAACAATAGTAACCCTAAAAATGTAATTTCTAATTTGTATAGAATTTTAATTTTATATAACAATAATTTCAATAACAAGTTTGGAATTTCATTACTCTAGGTGAAAAGACATTATTGTCAAAATAATAAAATATATCTATCAAAATCTGTGGGAAATCCCTCATTAGTGCAATGTTGGCTTATTTATACTTGGAAATGTTTACCCTGGGCCTTTTTAATATCCTATAGACTATCAAAATTTGTTATTGATAAGCATATTTATTGCTAGAGTTGTAAATAGTTTTGTAAAGCTGCTTGGTCACACATTTCCTGTGACTGTTGTCTGCTTACTGGAAGAAGATAACATCTTGTCTTCAAGCCTTATGATCTGAAAACTTTTTATTAAACAAACCAATATTGTTATTCAACATTCCTGAGAACTTCCAGATAAATAATGAAATTTGTTAAGTCTAATGGACTATTCTGGCTGTGGCAAGAAAAACTATAACCAATAGATGAAAGAAATCTTCACCACCAAACTCTGAAGAATTCATTATTTCTTTACAAAGAGTAGCTCAGAAAGAGATCTCCATCAAGAAAAACAGGATATTTCCCAAATATCTCATAACATCTCCATGGAGTAAAGTTCTCATGCCTATTGAGAGATATTTACATTTTACATTTTGACTCCTCTGTGAATTGTAATAATGTACCATTATTTGTAACATGTTGAGTATTTAGAGATTTGTTGTTTCATTTTCATACTTGTGTTGTAGCCTCTGTCAAACATTATATGATTTGTGGTTGTAGATCTCTAGAGGGGAATATTATCAGCACAGAGGATTTGTGTCTCTGAGACTAAGTCTGGAAGAGGGCCTATTATACCTCTCAACTTTTAGCACAAGAAATCTCGACAAAGCCAAAAATAATGTCGGGGGGATAAAGGGCCAAAATCAGGAACAAATTTTAAATATTGCTCTTGTAAACATCTATAGAATAATAGGCTTTATATTGACATGCATTTTCTGAAGGATATGAAGTCTGAAACTCAAACATCTGCAATTATTTAGTGACTTCAATCCTCAGTGATTTGTTAGAACATCACAATATTTATGAGGAACAGACCAAAAATATGAAGCAAAAAAAGTCTGTGCATTCTGAGAAAATCTTGGCAGATGAGATATGGAGTTTAAGCAGAAAGAAAAGAAAGGAGTCTTAGTGAAGTTCCTTTCATAAGAGAATGTGGTAGATATAATGAAACTGATTTTTATGCAGAAAAAGGGGGTTTTACTTCAGACTTTAATTATCCAGCCTGAAGTTGGAAGATTTCCATAATTTGGTGATTATCACAGACCATTTATTTGTGTAATAAACAGAATTACAGAGTAGGTTTTGACAATGTTTTATGGAATGTCATATATCAGAGTCCTGAGGGTACTCCTGGTGCTCCTACCAAGCCAGAATCCAAACCTGAAGTGTAGACAATCGTTATTTCATGAGTTATTTTCATTTTAGGAGTCTGTTATATTTACTTGGTCTTTCCTACTGTGGCTATTGGTTTACAATTAGTGGCAGTATTCAACAATATGTTTAGGAGTTTCCTTTAGACTGGAAATGTGTTCCGTGAAATGGAAAAATTATACAAATGGGCAGTTGGAAGAAGTGTCTAATAAACACTTTACACTACCTGATGAACCACAGATAATGAGATGTGAGGGTGTAGTTTGTCAGGTTGTTGATATATTTGAATGTGATTTTTATTTAGTAAAAAAATTGGCATGTTGGGCCATTAATGAGAAGAGAAGTGGAGACAGAGGAGATGTTAGAGTGTCTGTGTATTGCCTTGTGGGATTGCAGCTAGTTTGGAATAGCCATGAAGGATAGGTTATACAGGTCTCAGACCAGAATAGGTAGATCATGATGAGCTGTCTGATTATTGATTGAATAAATGTCTTTCTAAGCTGCTGTCAATTACTTAAAAGAGCAACTTGTTTATTCCAGTAAAAGAAAGCCTACATCCATGATGAATGCAAACTATTTCTTGTAAGTCAATTACATCATGAAGCATGCCTCTCATCTTCAAGATTTTTTACTGTCTTGCAAACTTTCTCTTTTCTCAGATGCATGCTTTCTTCCCCTGATATAAAATCACAGGACAAGCACTGCCTGAAAATATGCATAGTTAGCAGAAAATAGTTATCCTTTCCAATCTTCACTTGTACAGAGGTATAAGCAGCATAATGTCTAACATAACTTTGCCCAACAAAACCATGCAAATAATTCTAAGAATTTCTTCTTATGGTTCCCTCTGATAATTCATGAAATGATCATTAAAATTAATTTTCTTTCACTTAGGAAAAAGGGAACAGCAGACCCAGAGCTATATCAGATCGTTTGAAGAGTTCTACCATTACCACTAACAGAATGGACATTTCCTTTATATGATTATTCTTATTTTCAGAACAAAAATGAGAAATAACTCAGAGACACCAATGGAAGTTACAGAAAAAAATCAAACACTAATTTAGAAGTGCACTTACTCACTTTAGTGCTATTACTCACTTTATAAGTGTCATCATGCTATGACCTCATGAAACATTTACATTTCATTCACTCTGTATCCCATCATCATGCTGTGGGCTTTTAAAAAATACATGTCCATGTCCTAACATGCTATAAACTCATAAACATGATATAACTACATTTCAGCATGCTATAGCCTCATACAAATTATACCTTTATGTCCCAACATGCTATGAGCTCATGACAATCATTAATACCTATCAGAAATATAAAAACTATAGCTAAAATCATAAAAACATAAACATGCCCTCTCCTGTCCTGAAAATAGATTTATAAACCACATCCATTAAGAGCTACATTCTCATACTCAAATGGTCTCTGCTCTCATTTTCATTGTTGCTTATTTATGGTCAGATGTTTCTAATTTCATGTATTCACCTTTATTTCTCTAACTCAGTTCTTTTTGTTTTGTAGTTGGCTAAACATTTGTATCAGCTTCCCACTCTTGTCTTTATACTAGTAACACTGTACTTATGTATCTCAAGAAGATTTGAAGATTACCAATAACACATCTCTGAGTTTGTTGCTTCACAAAATGTAATTCCTTTAGCCCCATATGACTTCATAAAAAATACCCTTTTTGTGGATAACCTATATCTATATTTATCTCTCCCTCCTCTCTCTCTTTATCTATATATATATATATATATATATATATATATATATATATATACACACACACACACACACACACACACACACACACACACACACACAATAATATGGATATAATCATAATATAGCAGTTATCAGTGGTATAAAATTAACTTATTTGAAAATACTGACAATTCCTGTTGGTTACTACCCTCAACATAAATGATGGTGGACTTTCCAAGACGGCTGCCCACTGATCAGTTTAATTTCAGCTCTCCCAGTGTCAAAAAGAAAATGATAACCAAAGGCTAGTAATTCTACCAGATTTATTAAAATTCAGTTAATGGCTATTAAGTACACTGCCTGGATGCCAGAAAAGAAGAAATACTGAGAACCTGAAAGAAAATCAACTAGAAAAGTTTAAGAGAGAATGCTGACTGGGAGAAATCATGCAGCTGTTCAACAAAAAGCAGTTCAAGCTCCAACTTTGGTAGAAGAGATAGCTTCCAGTAATTCAGAGAAAAATAAATCAAATGTGCTCAGAGGTGTTTAACATACATAAATATCAACTCAAACAACAAAGGGCTAGAAAATTGGAAGAAGCTTTAAACAGTTAGTCAGATGAACTGAAAAAACTGCAAAATCTGAGATCAAATAGAGAAAAGAATAGCTGAGTATTAAACTGCTCAAAAATAGCTGTTTCAAAAAATGGTAGAGTTAGAGGACAGAGCACACAACAAAAATCTGAGATTTTCTGCTGTATTAGAGAAACTGAAAAGAACAGATTGGATTAATTTTATGAATGCACAAATAAGTAAATGGACTGGTAACCTACAGTAGGAGTTGAAAAGGTACATCATGTGAATGCTCCAGACCTGGCTATGAGAAAGTAGCCAAGACTTGTATTAGTAAAGATGCAATCATACCAGCAGAAAGAGTTGATCCTGACAAAATTGTGGCAGAAAGACAAAGTATTAACAACTGGAGACAGTAGTGTTTGTAGAAAATGATTATTCACTGTACATCAGGCAGAACAGAAGCAAATTTATCTCAGCAATCAGAGAATATTGAGAAGCAGGTGTGAGATCCAAGCTGGTGTACCCAGATGTCTCCAGAATACTTTCCTTCCTCTAGGGTCAAAATAATTTTTGATGCAGAACAGGCTAAGGAGGGAATATAAAAGTTTGAACAACAAAAAGTTAGCCATCAAACAAAAGGGGACTCTGCTTCTCATTCTTCTGATAATATAGCTCATATAGAGAATTTGCCAGTGAAACCATTTCCAATGTTCCAAAGGAAAACTCTTGAGACAGAAAAAAAAGCACAGGAGTTGATTAGAAGGGTCAAGAATACCTTGGACTTGAACCAGAGTCTGAGGCTGGTAGATGGACATGAACAGGAAGAAGACCAATAACACTGAAATTAGTGAATAAATCTAAGACTATTAAGCATCAATGAAATTTGTGAAATATGGCTTTACAAGAAAAAATGGCTGAGAAAGATTGGATTTTTGTTGACTTTGTTAAGCTTGTGTGGGGTGGGATTGAAAGGCATATATTCCACTTCATATCATTAATATCTGGAAGAACACTAAAAAATGAAAGAAAAAAGTAACGGCAAGCAAAATATTTTTCTTAATAGTATTTTTATAAATATGTCATAATATAAATTGCATGTTATATAGTAAAACATTTTCAGTGATTGTTGTATGTCATAAAGTTACTAAATTAAGTACTTTTTTCTTTTTTAGTTTTAAGAAATGTAGGCATTATAATATAAAAAGAGAAAAAAGACTGGAAACAAAAGTGTGTTTAACTCAACAGGCAGTAATCTTGGGCTGTTGGGGTGGGTGGTGGGGTATATTTTTGTAAGTAAGTAGGCTTTAAAAATACGAGATCACACTGTAATGACTATTTTTAGCAAATAAATGTTCAGCAAGAGTTGCGAAATATGCAGCTGAGGGTAGCTATACATTCTGTTCTTAAGTTTCCATGGAAAAAGCTGACTACAGGTGAAGGCAATAAATCTCAAAAAATGTTGACATTATTTACTGAGAGAAATGTAAAATTAAAAGCTACAACTGCAAGCAGCTTAGTAAAAAAATAAAGTTTGAAGTGTTTAGAAATGAATAAGAGATAGCAGCTTTTCTGCTTCTTAAATACTTCATTGCTTTCACTAAATAAGTGTATATTTTAATTTTATTTAAAGAAAGCCAGTGAACTTGTTTTAAGGCTAAAAGTTAATGTTTTTTGTAAGCATACTAGCAGTTTTTTTCATATCTGGGTGGGGAATAAAGATAAGACAAGGACAAACAGCAATTAATGTAAGTAGGAGCACAGGCTCTAGTATGTGCCATAGCATGTTTACCAACAATATTAGTTTAGGTAATGCCTGTGGCTGCATCTGTCAATTTGAGACAATTGTTCCTATCAGGAGGGTTAAACTTCATTGTTTGAAGATGTGCATAGCTGTGTGTCTTAGTTCTATGTTAATAGGTTATGGGGCTGTTCTGTGGGTGTGTTTGTTTCTTGTTTGAGAGTTTTCATTAAAACAAAAAGTCTTGTAAAATGTGACATAGGTTCAAAATGGAGATGAGAAGAAACAACTGTATAAAGGATCAACCTGCCAAACAATACTGCAATTAGCAGAAAAGCTGGAAACAGACATTTGAAAATGCTGTCATATAACAGGTGAGAATAGAAATTTATTATAATACCTACACTAGCCATATTATTTTGGAACATGAATGACTTCAAAGGCATAGACAAAAAGGTAAAAGTACTGAATTATATTAAGAAATGCAAAGTGCAAATAGTGCCATAGAACACATATTTTTTGAAAGATGTGAGCAAGTGAATTTGATAAAGAAAAGAAAAGGAAAAGGGGAGTACTTATACTAATTGTTAGAGGAGCTCCAATAGTGATAAAAAGGGGAAAAATAATAATGGTAGATGTGTGGTAGTATATGACTACTGGCAAGGGAGGAGGATTATGCTGGCCTATATTTATATTCCACATAAAACTGCTAATATGGAGCTTAAGAAAATTTGGAGAGAACTAATCAACTTTCAGCAGGGAATATTACTTGATTGAGACTGGAACTTCATTTGCAACAGTGAGGCTGTATCTGGGTGACCTAGAAGGGAAAATATGACAAAAGACAGATTTTTTGAAGACATGTATTAGAATATTTAGTATGGAAGACATGAATTCAGTAGTAGGAACCCTGACAGAATTTACATATTATTCCCTAGGTACAATAAGTGGGCTAGACTAGACAGAAATTATATTTCCCAGGAACATGTGCATTTAATTGAAAACTTCGGCATAACCAAACGCTCTTTCAGATTATGTGTCAATAACAACTAAGAAAAAAATGCAGAGTAATGAAAAAAATGAGATAATTGCACTTCCCCACCTACCTGTTAAAAAGAGATTAATTTAAGGAATGGTTACTGGGAATTTTGACAGTTATTAGTGAAGATAGACATTTCTTCAGAAAATGAA
>NC_056741.1:1168124605-1168207189 GCF_019279795.1 Protopterus annectens | reverse complement strand
GTTTTTCCAGCAATAGCCTTCCAGTAATAAAGTGAACATAAATTGAATATAAACAGATTCCTTTTTATTGGCCTGGAAAATCTCATACTAACTCTTCCTCTTACAACAAAGACAGTTATATGGAAAAGAAATATCTTTTTTTTGCTTTGAGCATTTTTATTAAATATTTTGGAAATTCATAGGCATTTCAAAGAACAACTATATTAAATATATACAAATCATATAATGTTTAACAGAGGATACAACACAAGTATGAAAATGAAACAAAAAATCTCTAAATACTCAACATGTTACAAATAATGGTACATTATTACAATTCACAGAGGAGTCAAAATGTAAAATGTAAATATCTCTCAATAAGCATGAGAACTTTAGTCCATGGAGATGTTATGAGATATTTGGGAAATATCCTGTTTTTCTTGATGGAGATCTCTTTCTGAGCTACTCCTTGTAAAGAAATAATGAATTCTTCAGAGTTTGGTGGTGAAGATTTCTTTCATCTCTTGGTTATAGTTTTTCTTGCCACAGCCAGAATAGTCCATTAGATTTAGCAAATTTTCATTATTTATCTGGAAGTTCTCAGGAATGTTGAATAACAATATTGGTTTGTTTAATAAAAAGTTTTCAGATCATTCAGGCCAGTTATTTTACATTAAGAAGGTTCGTGGTCTGCACTCTTGTGGGAGAAGAGGCTGGACTCTGCCCTTCTGAGCTGGGAATTTCTGGTTAAAGGTTTATAGTGCCTGAATATTTGAACTGTATCTTACTGTAATTGGTACACCTTGTTTGCTGTAGCATAGACTAGGTCCAGGCCTGCTGAATCTAGCTTTGTTTATATGCTTGTTATTTGTTTGCTTGTTATTTCCCTGGAACGCTAATTCCACCTAATACGTGGCTTCTCAGCGCTTCTGTGGATCACTAGTGATATCTACATTGCTTACTGTACTTATTTCCTTGTTTCACTTGAAAGAAAGTTACTGTTTGTCGTTTTTGCATTTAAGTTACCTGTAACACATTGCACTTCAGTTACCTGGCACTTGCTCGCTAAAGCAATTATATAAGTCAGCACAAAAAATTTAAAGCACTACACCCTCACTCCCCACTGGCCCTTGTTTTCAATTATTAAGGAATTCCCAATATTATTTTAGCATGTCCAAAGGTCAGTTGTCAATCTCCTTTCCGGTCCAGCTGGTGAATCTGGGAATCTTGAGGCAATGTTACAACTGCCTCATGTACACAGACAACCCTCTTCTCCTCCCAGCAAATTCTAACACATGTGAGAGATGCAACCATATTGCCAAACTGGAGGCTAAGCTCTCTCAACTCAGTACTGGCATAACCAGTCAGGAGGAGAAGGAAACCACACTCACTACAATTCCAGTCTCACATAGACCTACTACGACAGCAAACCAAACACATAATCACATAAAAACATACTCGGAGGCTCTAAATAAAGATCTGCCTAAGCAGCAGAGACCTCCAAAGCAGACACCCAAGCAACCACTACCCCAAAACAAAACACGTGCAACACATATCTCACAAAGCCAGTGTGCTGAACAGTCACAGCCCTTAAGACTAAACAACACACCTGATACACTTGTAATAGGTGACTCTATCATCAGGCACACTGACGTCCCGCTCACCAGGCTGAACAAGGAGAGGGTCATGGTGAGCATCCTGTCGGGTGCTAGGATCCGCACATAACACAAGCACTCAGGTCACGCCAAGGCAAGTACAAATATGACTCAGTCATTGTCCATGCTGGTGTGAATGACCTGAGACGTACCTCCCTGGACTACATGAAAAGAGACATAAAGGAGCTCTCTGAGCATGTAGCCCAGGCCGGTATGACCCTGACCTTGAGTAGCATCTTACCCTCACCAAGAATGATGCCACAATATGAAGACAAGATTATCAATTTCAACAATTGGCTTAAGTACTGGTGTCATTCAAAGTGGATCCAATGACTGTCAGCTTGGAATGATATGCTCAACAAGCCACGATGCTTCGCTAGGGATGGCTTGCACCTGTCACCCCTGGGCTTTCGGATATTGGCAAAGGCTCTTGCTACCCCCATAGTGCCTTTTTTAGGCAAGGCTCAAAAGACAAACCCACCTCCATAGGTATCACAAGGGATAAGAAACTAAGAGTAATGCTACTCAACGCCAGAAGTCTAAACCTCAAGATGCATGCACTCGAAACTCTCCTTAGCATGGAGAACATCGATATCTCTGCAGTAACAGAAACCTGGTTCAGGGCTCCCGAGAGTACCCCAGCACTACCAGGTTATACCTCATACCATGCTTTTCGGCCCCAAAACTTGGACTGAACCACAAAAGGAGGGGGAATATCGATATTCATCAAAGATACTCACACCTCCAGGTTGGTGGTAAAGCACGAAGCATCAGAGACTATCCATGTGCAACTAACAGTGGGTAAAACTGCCTTCCAGTTTATAGCCTGCTACAGACCACCCTCCCAAACCCAGGAACCCCATTCGACCTTTCTGAGAACACTGGAAAATATGAAGGTCTCTCCAAACACCATTATATTGGGCGACTTCAACTACCCAAACATAGACTGGGAGCATTACTCTAGCTCCAACACCCTAGCCCAAAGGTTCCTAGAATTTATAAACTCAAATGCTATGGAACAACTTGTTACCACTCCCACAAGAGAGGAAAACATACTGGACCTGATCATCACCAACATGGGGACTCTATGCTCCAGACCAGAAGTGTATCCTTCACGGGTAAGATCAGACCATAAACTAATCTCACTGGATATTCACATCCCGACCCCACCCCCTGCCCAGAAAACCACAGTGAAAACTTCTCTAAAGCAAATTTCACACTCCTCAAAACCGAGGTGGAATCCTTCAAAGCCCCCGGGCCTGTGGAAAATATGGCCCAGACTGCAGAATCCTTTATAAACGCATTCTATGAACACCTTCAGGAATGCATGGATCATGCGATCCCAAATAAAACCAAGACCCAATCCTCCAAAGGCAGACGTCCTGTCTGGTGGACCCCAGCCATAAACAAACTATACAATAGCAGGAGGAAGCTACTAAATGATAGAGCAAAATCCCAAAAAGGGAAGGCATCACTGATCAGTATTAGCAAAAAATGACGGGCACTCATAAAATTGTCTAAGGCCAGCTTCAAGAGAAAAATTGCACAGGACACTAAGGATAATCACAAGGCTTTCTTTAGTTATGTTAGGAACCTGGGTGGTATTTCCCAGATATGCTCAGAATTAGTCCAAAATGACAAAAAATACACTGAACCCACAGACATTGCCAACATCCTAGCTGACAGGTTCAGCGCAAACTTCTCCCCCCTTCCCCACCAAAAGGGCAAATATCTATCCCAGCAGAGTGCTGCCCCCCTGACATCTCAGATGCTCAGGTAAGAGCCGCCTCCAAAGCAAAACACAGCATCAATGGGACCAGACGGTGTCCCGGCTGCCCCTACATGAACTCCAAGAAGAGCTAAACCCAAACATAAAACTACTGTTCAATCTCAGCCTTACTACAGCATATGTGCCCAAAGAGTGGCAGACACCAACAGTGGTCCCTCTCCATAAAGGTGGTGCCTCAACGGATCCTGGACACTATTGCCCCATAAGCCTGACTAGCTTGGTCTGCAAAGCTATGGAAAGGATCATCATGGACCTCATAAATAAAGATATTGGGGACCTACAGACACTGGATCCTACCCAGTTCGGCTTTGCTAAGGGCAGATCCTGCCTCTTAAACCTGGTTGATTTCTTTGAAACAGTCACCAAGGCCATTGACAAGGGGAAGGTGGTCCACACAGCCTACCTGGACCTCGCAAAAGCCTTCGATACAATACCCCACTCGGCATTATAGATAAGCTCACCAGCTTAAATATAAACCCCTATGTCACTAGATGGATTGCAAACTGGCTCAAGGACAGAACCCACATGGTTAGAATTGCTGGAGCCATGTCAGACTCCAAACCAGTTACAAGTGGTGTCCCACAAGGCTCAGTCCTGGGACCTCTTGTTCAGTATATATTTCTCGGAGGTACAGGCCAACATGGAAGGACTGTGGCTGACCAAGTTCGCAGATGACTGCAAACTGGGCGCCATAATTTACTCTCCAGCCGACACAAGCATCCTCCAAAAGGGCCTCATAGAAACAGACAACTGGTGCCAGAGCCATGGCCTCAAGCTAAATGCCAAAAAGTGTATAGTCATCCCCTTTGGCAAAAACAAAGTGCCCACAAATTACCACATAGGTGGTAATCCATTAAGTACAGAAGAAGTAATTAGGGATCTGGGGACCCAAGTTGATAGCAATCTCTCATTTGACAACCACGTGGCCAAAGTGGTTAGAAAAACATTTTATATAGCCCACCTAATCATGAAGGGAATTCACATCTAGATCAGGGGAGGTCATCGTGCCTCTTTACTCATCCATCATCAGGCCCATAATTTAGTACAATGCCCCTTTTGGGATGTACCTTACCAGACACCTGCAGCAACTGGAAAGACCCCAAAAGTACCTCACCAAGAGGATCAAAGGGCTCAAACAGATGCCATATGCTGCCCGGTTAAAGAAACTCCAGCTCTACTCAGTGGCATACCGCCTGTTCAGAGGCGATCTGTGCCTGACGTATAAAGCCATGTCCAACCCGGAATTAATGGACATGCTGCACCACAGAAAATCCAAATCCCATCGAGCTACGCGCTCAAGAGACTTGAACCTCAGCACTGAAATAAATAGGACATGCTGGAGGGACAGATTCATAACCCAGAGGCTCCCTTCACTCTGGAATAAAATCCCAGTCCAGGTTAGGCAGAGTCCCTCATTGACTCTCTTCAAAAGGAATCTTGATGAGTGGATGGGAGATCGTAGGTTTACCCTGGGTATCACTTCTGTGTCACTGTTAGACAGAGGCACAGTATACTAACCATGAAAAAGGGCATAGCAAAATAAATTTAAAATGGGTGGCGAAAGCCAAACACATTCTGGCTAGGCTTATAAATGCCCTAGGGCAGATAGCCTAGTATGAACCTATGAACCTATAAGGCTTGAAGACAAGATGTTATCTTCTTCCAGTAAGCAGACAGCAGTCACAGGAAATGTGTGACCAAGCAGCTTTACAAAACTATTTACAACTCTAGCAATAAATATGCTTATCAATAGCAAATTTTGATAATATATAGGATATTAAAAAGGCCCAGGGTAAACATTCCCAAGTATAAATACGTCAACATTGTACTAATGAGGGATTTCCCACAGATTTTGATAGATATATTTTATTATTTTGACAATAATGTCTTTTCACCTAGAGTAATGAAATTCCAAACTTGTTATTGAAATTATTGTTATATAAAATTAAAATTCTATACAAATTAGAAATTACATTTTTAGGGTTACTATTGTTGTTATATAAAATGTCATGTAGATATATTATTAATTTAAAGGATTCTTTATAATAGGGTTGGGATAAAGGGAATTTTTTCTTTGCGCATGAGATCTGATGCACTGTAAAACTGATCAGGCCTTAATTTCTAAGTTATATTCTGAAACTGATGATTGTGTTGACTTAATTACTGCATCACTGAGACAATTATACCAAAAGAGGAATATATTTTCCTTTGAAGAGATTTCTGATGATGAATTCCTTCAACAAATCCTTTCATTATACCAAAGAACATTAGTGTGACAAACCATAGTTTCAGGTTTGTATTATCAGTAAGAATAGTTTTAAATTTTTTATGATTAAATTAATGTATTTCAGCTGTGTGTGGAAAGAGAGAGAGATTAAATTGAATAAAGTTATGTATATACAACCATAAGGTATATTTTATTATCTTAACTGAGTTAGTACTAATTTTCATTTTTTGGGACATAAAAAGGGAATGTGCAAACATTTTCAATTTGCTGAATAATTAGGGTGTAGCCAATTCACTACTACTAAGCATTGCTTCTTTTGAATACGTTTCTAAGTTTGTAAAAGTAATGCCTTTTAAATTCCCATGTATAATTTGATATTGAGCAATTCCAGGTTTTTTTTGGAAAACATAAGAAATTTAAGAGTAACTTAATGATTTTGTATATCATCCTCATTGGGTAAGGGTTAGAGTTTGTATTATGTTTTAAAACTTTTGGGAATAAAATAATTTTAATTAGCTGACATTTATCTTCAAAGGAAATAATCTCATCTATGTATCAATGTGTATATGACCTTCAATATTTATCATAGTTAATATTCCTAGTTTCTACAAGAGATTTATCTATGATAATACCTAGAAAAGGCAGGATTCAATATCTATAAGATCACAGCGAGAGTTCATTGTCTTTTTAATTAAAATAAGTTATAGGGTTTTAAGAGGATTAAAATGAAGTTCTGACAAGTTTGAAAATGTTTTGATAACTGAGTTTACTTAATTTAATGATTCTTCTAAGTTAGTGTTAGCATAATTTTAGAATTACTGTGATCTTTTCTAATCATTTTATTTTTTATTAGATCTAATTGCTGCTACCAATATTTCTATGGCTAATGCAGAAAGGATATGGGACAGAGGACAACCTTTTTTGTTCCTCTAACTAGTGGAATTGGTTCAGAAGAGAATGGACCCAACATAGGCCTTGTTGTCATTATAGATATTACATAAGAGTGGTATAAATTGAGAAGAAAAATTAAATAGTTTAAAGATTTGAATAAATAATTCCAGTTTAATGAGTCAAAGGCCTTTTCACTATCAAGACTAATACTATTCTTGCAATGTTACCTTGTGTTTGTTTCATGCAAATTAAGACATATTGACTGGTGTTACTTAGTTCTGATGGCAATTTTTTTTTACTTTATCAGGTAAAATAGACAAACATTTATATTCAAGATTTAGTAGATGTATAACTAGAAAATGGATCTCTAACACAGCACCTAACATGGAGGACTTCCTATCTCTTCTGAAGATGACAGCATTAATGGAGACTAAAATCAAAGAACTAAAAACATATCCTAAGCCATTAGTTAATAATCCAAGGAAGAAGATTTTGTCATTGATTGAAACTCTACAACTGGAATAACTCTTCTTTATAAAATATATATTCTGAGTGGCATGAATATTATCTAATGTATAATGTTGTTACTATCCCAAGTCTATTTATGTCAAGCTAATTGTAAATATTGTACATAGTTATCTAATTCATTTGTTTCTTACTTAGAATGTAAAAAAAAATTCTTGATAATATATTTTTAAAATAAAAATTATCTGAGTAAAAGAAAGATTTAGTATAGAAAGTGATCTATAAGCAGAGTATAAAGAGGATTTTTGTCTTCCTTAATAATAAAAACTATTAAAGAATATCTCTAAGAAGGTGAAACTCTCTCAGATAACTATATGATTAAAAGAACACAATGGAAAAGGTATGTAATGTGCCTAGGGAGTATCTTGAATATTTCTGGTATTAGTTTATAAATCCCCAGTGATTTTTTTTTTAATTATTTAATTTTTTCAGAGATTTCTTTGAATGAAATTTGATCAATCTGTTTGTCTTTTAATTTGGGAGATATTTTTCAGAAGTGACATACTGAGAATGTTATTTAAATTTGTGTTGAAATGGTTCAACTGCATTAATCTTTGTTGTAAGGAAATGTAATATTGTCTAAATGCATCCAGAATGCCCACAATATCTGTGCAAATCTTTTTATTAATTTGATTTTTTATTTCTTTTATTTGGTTAAAATTGGATAGTAGTTTCATTCTTTTAATAAGATTTATCAAGTATTCAGAATTCATACCATATAAGGCTATTTTCGTTTTTTCTAAATCTAAGGCTGTTTTATGAAATAAAAGCTCCTTATATTTTTGTTCATTTTCCATTTCTGCTGTATTAGTTTTGTATCCTTTACTTAAAATTACATTTTATAATTTTACTTGAACAGCTATAAACTCATCGTCCCAATCCTTTACTTTTTCCTAAATCAAGGTAATGTTTTGCCATACGTATATGTTTTTAAAAGAATTCCATATCATAACTTTCCCCAGGATCCATGAAGCTTGCGCCAGACGCAAGTGTAGCGTATGCGGGATAACGCCAAATATGTCCGCCGAGCGATTCAGGTACGAACCAATTCCACTTGCACTACTGGCGTACGCCAGAGCTGCGCAGCCCTCAGCATAGGTATGCAAATCACCCTATATGCAGTGTCGCACCATGCTAATGAAGGCATACAGAGATTCACAAAGTGATGCAGGCGTAGCGCAAGCCCATGGAAATGTAAACCAAAAAACACGGTTTACATTTTCCCAAACAGAACATCAGAACTATGGAAGCAGACCAGACTCATGTATTACAAAGTTAACATATGCCAATGGCTAAATACATAGCCAATGGCAGAAGAAAAAATGCACAACACCTAAAAAACAACATTTAATGTCATGCCACAGTAACGCACAGTACAACCGCAGGGCATGTGTGCGCAAACAGGAATACAAAGAAAATATAAACAAATGTCATAAAATCGCAATGTAAGACAAATCAGGATTTCACCATAATACGCAACGGTAGGCATGGTACACCACAAGCAAGGTGAAAGGGTTGCCAAGGGCCCGCGACAGTGTTCGGCGCTGTAACTATAAATTAGTAGTCAATGTCATGCAAATGAGGCAGGTAATACTGAATCGCAAACGTCCCGCCGGATGAAGGATGTACCAGATGGCGCAGCGCTATAACACTGAGGAGTGTGTGAGAGGTGGGAGGAAGGTATGGAATAGTTTAGCTGACAGCACACATGGTGCCCTAAAGCGCATGCGTACGGGGATAAAAACATGCCCGAAACCCAGTAAGCGGATGCATGCGCCGCGAAAAATAGCACCAACAGGAAGGTGAGGGGAAGAAAAGAAGGAAATGCCGAAGTAGGGTAATTGGCGTACTACTCAGCAATTAACACCAATCAACTCATGGTGGCCAATCGATGGCAGTAGACAAGCCTGCATGCAGAAACCTGCAAAACAGTATAGGGGAGGCATAGGATTGCAAAGAAAGGAGGGGAGGACTTGGAATGCAAAGATAGGAGAACTGTCATAGCAGAGCAAAGCAAACCCACAGTAGACCGGCAATAGAACACATTATGCAAGATAAGCCAGGTCTAGGAAAGTACAAATGAAAGCAGGCTGCTGGATGCATGCCAGCAAATGGTAGGTGTAATGTGCACAAATGTAAAGTGAAGGGCAGGAGGTAATTTACGGCAGCCAAATGTAATGCAACACCAAAGGCAGTACAATAGTGGTTCCAGTAATAAAACACAGAAGGTAACCTGCAGCCACGATCGTACATACACACCCTATGACATCATCAGTGTTCACAGCAAATCAGGATAAAGTGGGAAAGCACCCAACACACACCTGTGTATTCCCAAACACTGCACCATAGGTGTAAACAGATGGGGAACTTTTAAAATGTACATGTTGGGAGCTGCCATAGCTGTGATTCATCAGCATGTGTTACAGACTGACGGTGGTGTGGAGGATGATGCTGACAACCACCGTAGGCCTCGGAGGAGGAGAAGAGTGTTCAGACCAAGGGTAACCTACCAGGGTCTACATTATCTGGAGATAGTAGAGCGTTACAGGGTGGACAGGGACATCTTACACCAAATAGTACAGCTGTGCCGGCCATGCCTGAGAATCAGAAACAACAGAGGGGAACCCATCCCAGTGGACACGAAGGTATGTGTAAGCTTGCGAATACAAGCCACAGGTACCTTTCAATGGCCAACTGGAGATATAATGGGGATCTCACAGGCATCGGCATCCATGGTACTACACCAGTTCCTGGATGCCATGTTACCACATGCCAATGAGCAGATATACTTCCCCCGAACCCAGGAGGAGTTGGCCAGCAATATGCATCACTTCCACCATGTGGCAAACTACCCGGAGGTACTGGGTGCGATAGACTGCACGCACATACATATCAAGTCACCACCCTGTGAGTATGGTAGGCGCTACATAAACCATAAGGGATTCCACTCCATCAACTTCCAGGTCATGTGCAATGCCCAGGACATTATCATGGATGTGTGTGCTGGCAGCCCTGGAAGCTACCACTACTCCCATATCTGGCATGCCTCACAGCTGTATCAGGTATTTGTCAGGGGGGGACATCCCACAAGACCACCTTGTGGGGGATGCTGGCTATGCACTGGAGCCGTGGATGATGACCCCCCCATCAGAAATGCATGCACACCAATGCAAGAATGCCATAATGAGACACACATACAAACCAGAATCATCATAGAGCGTGTGTTTGGGATGCTGAAATCACAGTTCCGGTGCTTGGACACATCTGGTGGAGCCTTACAGTACTCTCCAGGCACGTGTGCCCACATCTTCATAGTATGTGCCATGCTATATAATATGATCCTGTGGAAACAGTTGCAGCAGGGTCAAAATGGGGGAGGGCCTCACATCCCACCGCAATTGCCAAAGCCAACACAGGCACAGAGGGATCCAGACCATGGACACACTGTGCCAGCCCCAGTAGGCAGACGGAGGTGTGCCCAGTATGCCTATGCCTTGGCAAAGAGGGAACGTATAGCACATACCCTGACAGTGTAGGCTCCCACGGACTGACACCCCTCTCCACCTGCACACACAGTAAAACGGATGGCACACAAACACGACCACCTGTAAATTGTGATGTATAGGTGGCCCACTGTGGAATCCAACATAGGCAGCCCTCAAACATTGTACACACAACAGCCATTGGAACATGGAATGTCAAAACCTCAACAGGAGATGCGCCTATCAGCATATGTCGGTGATGTGTGTATAGGTCCTCAGGTACATCGGTAGGTACACGCCCGATTGTCAGAGGCAAAACACCAAATGGGGCAAACAGTGTCTCCCGTCGCCACAAGTAAGCAACTGTTGCTGACTGGAGCAGAGGCAATCACGGGAGCACATGTGTGTAAGCACCGTCCTACACACACTCAGCACGGATTCCCCACTGTGTTAATGAGGGGCTCCACAGAATGTAATCATGGATGTTGTGTCAAGGCAGGGGATGTACCCATTACAGGTATTCGTCACCCCAGGATGCTGCACCCACTGCTGTAGGAAGGTGTCGCACATTATCGGATGTAGCTCATTGTGATATACATACCCAATGCCAGAGTAAATCCAGTAAACATCACATGGACATACCTTTAACTGGACTCATCAATATGTAAAGTAATGGAGTTATCCATGTGAGTGCAGTGTGGAGTAACTGCTATAGTGTACTCCACATACAAATTGACATAATACGTGTACAATCCCCAGATGTCCAAGTGGTATATGCAGTGACCGTCGTGCATGTTCCCGGTCCCATGTCCTGCAAGGGATGTAACGTAATCCAGACAGCACAGGTTATGCATTCTGGATGCAGGTCATCAGAATATGTGTAGCACACATTAGCGGGAATATGCTTTGCCCACTGCTGGTAAGCGATGTTTAAATATGACAATACGGATATGTGCGAAACAGGGCTAAGCTTCACTGACCACTGTGCAGATCACGGTCAATGATGTACAGAACTGAAACAAGCATTAGTCACCCCTGAACAAATAGCACCTGCTCTGAAGGGTAAAATGACCACTGCCAGGAGTGGAACAGGCAATCATGTATACAATCACCCAACACTATTGCTAGCCAAGATGTACGTACGGTAGGGTTGCCACATTTCAAATGACCAATGTGGGACATATGCCAGATGTCTGCAGGCTGACACATACACCCAGCCAGTATGAAAACCAGAATGTCAGTGTTTTGCATAGATAAAGAGCTTATTCTAGTAATGTTCATAGGTACGTGTTCGATGTCCTGTAACATGTAGGCGGGTCTGATACAGAATAAGTGTTGTATGCAACTATTACATAAACTATAGGGAATATGTTTGTCCCAAAGTCGCAGGACATTTGCTATGTTCACAAATATTTTGCAGGACACACCTGCATATATATGTATACACATATATAATACAGATAGAAAGGGCGATAGTGTGATATATGTCGATATATAAGGAGTCACTGACATCTGCAAATATATAGATAGGTCAACGACAGTCAAAACACCTTGGAGGTACAAATAAATACGATACCGCCAACTATGGAACGTGTCACACACCGACATGCATAAACAAGAGGCCGAAAGACAGAAGGAACACAGTACTGGAACATTAGAACCGCAAGCAATATGACGATAGTAAGGACATGTAGGCACTGCTGCCGGCGTTGTGGACCATGTAGGTACCATGTACAACTGTGTTTGTGAGTGATGTAGCCTGTGTGTGTGTGTTGAGGGTGCCATGTGTGTTTGCGTGTGACTGTAATGTGTGTGTGTGTGTGTGTGTGTGTGTCTGCATCATGTGTCTGTAGGTGCCAACTGGGAGGTAGATGATTACGGTAGGTGCAAGTATAGCTAGCCGTAGGCATGCGGTAAACACCTATCCCACATTGGGAGGAACAGCACCTCCCTGGGCAGGTGTGTCCTGACATGAAACATTACAAAGGGCAACTGTCCGAGAGTTTAGGACACTAGTATGTCCCAAATATTATGCAATAGTTGCAGGAAATAGTCATGCCTGTATGTAAGAAATGGAAATGTTACATGCAAACTGATAAGTAGGCAAGGTCCAGAAAAATAGGTATGTAATGAGGATAAAAGTATGTGCTATCCTGTGTACTGACCATGGCTATATGTCAGCCTGTAAACACCACTGTGTGACCCGCAAGTGTCCAACTATGGCCATATGAAAAGGTGGCAAGCCATGCCACTGAGGGTCTGACACCAACACCACTGCAATGACTGCAAATATCTGGGAAACACATACATGGGATAGTGGTCATTTAGAAATATCCCTGCACATATCGCCGTACATCCGGAGGTATGGAAGTATCAACCTCACCTGCATACCATATAGAAACCAATTAACAACGGCCCAAAGTAAACTCCCGTAACGGATGTCTACTAAGTGATAGCACTTTAATTAGGGAAGGAGCCCACACACATATATATGGACTATGTAGAAATGCAAGGCCCACAAAACCGTATATGCTAAGTACACCCGCCGACATCCCCCACACTGGAAACAATAGCAATACAGACCGTAATCACAGCACAAACATCCAGTTAGTCAATTACATCTGCTGAACCATTAACATACCTTGTGAGATACACATTTAAAGGCGCCATGCCAAATCCGTTGTATAATGAAACAAACGGTGATGTTACAGGTGTTGTTTGCAATATTCCATTAACAGACGGGTGCGATGACAGGTACAGTCACATGTAGAACCATATACTCAAGCCGTCACACACAATCCATGGGGGACATGACTCAAAACTACACTTGGCTCTACACATAGCGGTTGCAATTACACACAACAAAACACAGTACAGGCCATCTCGCCGAAGGCAGGGCAAATGGCCAACGCCCAGGTGGAGAATTCAATTATACCCCACTGTTGCTGTGTAATTGGTGAATGGAGTAGCTGCACAGCTGAAGTGCACATAAGTAGTCACATAGGAACACCTATTGGTGGCAGTTAACCACATGTTGCAGGTATCGACATATATAAGAATGACTCGCCAGATATGCAAACTGTATGCCCATACCGTAAAACAGTTTAAAAAGTATACAGAAGAGCGAGATAGAGACGAATTACCGGAACGATACAAGGTATGTAGAATACTCGGTATGTAACTGTATGTATAGCATGTTCTGTATTAAGTTATGTCAGTGTATGTATAGCCTGTTTTTCAGAAATTAACAGTGTCCATAATGCATAAAGTGGGAAATGGTATTTATGTAGTGATGTCTCGCTGATCATACTAACGCTAGTAGAAGTTGTGCGTCCAGCAGTGGGCCACAAGGTAAACAGCACAGACACCACAAGGGATGCAACATGACGGCTTTAAACAGAACAATGGCATACGACCCGCTGTCAGTGGCAGGGTATGTCCAACAAGTACGTGCCATAGCAGGGGATAGTATATGTGGATATACTGTAACAGTACAAATGTGTATGGGCATATAATGACAATGACATGTCTAAGGTGGTCCCGCTGTGCAAGTATGCTTTGCATTATGGGATACCATGTAAAATATGTGTAATGTATTGTATAGTAGATTGATATGTCAGATATGCTACACAGGAGAACAGGCATATGATGCATACCAAAGGTATCGTATAGTGATGTGAGTAGTATTTAATTAATTTATAATCAGTTATGATGAAATAAATAATGTAATCCACTCTGTTCATTTGCAAAGGACGCAAACATTACTCCCATACTAGAATAGCAGTAGAGATGTGACAGACAAACAAGAACATGATTGGCGTGTACAGTAACAGGATACATATGGCCTGTAGTCATGGGACATTGCAATAGCATGACAGCTAATCTAAATGGAAGGGCTATTCCAGTAACAATGTACAAAGGACATGTAATAGCTCCACAGGTTCATAGTGGGGTACCATGCAGTCTGGCAAGTCTATGTGTAACAACAACTACAGTGGCCACACCAGTGGCACCTCTCTAGGGTAGTGCCCTTTGAAAAGAAGAGCCACGTGTAACCTGCATCTCTGCACAGTACAGCCACTGCAGTGATTCCTGGCTTGCATGTGTCCACCATCCACCAACTGAGGTATCACATGAACACTGCTACTGAGTGTCCATGCGTTATGTACATAGGAATATTGTTCTAAAGCATGGTGAGTGTCTGGCCTGGGAATGCAACCCCCAAGCACATCCCACACATTGTTGTGTGTGTGCACATATCCATGAGCATCATGCTCACAGTGGCTATTGTTTAGGTCACGTATGCGGAGTATATCCATGAACATAGTTGCAGACATGGGCCCTGTCTTTGCAGCAGAGGTCACCCCTGAGTATGTAGTCTGCAAAAGTGTACAGACGTGGTGTCTGTACCTCAGCCACAAACTGTAACTGTCGTAGCTCAATAAACCTCATGGCATGTTAATGTTGAGTTATGTAAAGCTGTTGTGCAAGGTACACCCTAAGCAAGGTGTTGTACCCTTGAATGTGTGTATAGGTCCGGTGTTCAGAGGTATAATGGGTGCCTATATACCAGCTACACACCCAGTACAGACAAGTGTGGACATGTAGAAGGATATCCACACCACAGTGGCAATGTGGTAATCACAGGAGTGTGTGCAACATACATGTGTAGTACGAACATATACAATGCAACATGTATGTAGGGGACTAACACCTATGTGATAACCAGTGGGTGGATGGTGTACTGCAAAGGTGATGTTCATACCAAGTGTCGTGCAGGTTGAGGCCATGATGTTCATATCAGGTATCCGTCACAGTGACACCTGTATAGATGGGGTCTGTATCAGCTGGTGGATCAACAATGGTGCTTGGTATGCAGCGGTCTGTAAAGCTAGGCAGGGAAGGTTCCTCTGTGGTAGCCTGTACCTCAGGGAAGCATATACCAAACATAAGGGCCCCATGACTGAGGACTGTGGTATGCCAAGTTAAACTGAAATGCAGTATGTGATATGGTATGCTACCCTCAGTGTGTGTGTCCCATCCATTAGCCACTTTGCATAGCATCCTGAGACATATGTTTTGATGTGCAGGTGGATGTGTATGTTGCCAATACCAGACCGGAGAACGGTGCTGAAAGGCAGCGAGAGGACAATGAAGGCTGTGTGGACCCCCGTGTCATCATCAACTACTCTGGTCACTGTATGAAAGGAGTTCACCAGGTGTAGGAGGCATGCTGTGGCCCCAACAAGATCAACCCGGCTGGCATCAAAGGACTGGAGCACAACAAAGTCTCAGCGAATTATGTCAATGATGATGTTTCATATAGCCGTGCAGAACAGTCCAGTCAGGTGTGTAGGGCAATAGTCCCAGTCATGCATTGTGGTGCCACCTGTGTGGAGTGTAACTGTCACTGTGTGCCAGTCAGGGGCCACAATGTCTGGTACAAGGCTATTACTGAATATGGTGTCCCAGTGGGGAGACATGTTGTTCAGAGGTTTGTAAACATCACAGCCTGGGATTTTGTATGGTGACAAGGGGCCAGTGTCCCAGGACATACTGAGTGCAAGTCAGTACTGTGTAGGTGTGACCGCAGTTACACCACAATGTTCCTGCAAGGAATGTGGCACCTTAGAGAGTGAGAGGGTGTAATGTTAGCAATGAAGCCATCAGACAGCATGTTGCCAACATCACTTGTTTCTGTCATGTTCCAGAGTGACAGTTGTATGTGTGAGCAGTTGTGGGTATTGTATATGACTACTGACATACCACCATAATGCCTTGTTGTACATCCCGGAATGTGTCGCAGTAATGTGTACATGGCTAGTTATGGAGTATGTGATGATGGATCCCGTGGCCCTACCGAGGCTGACCAGTGAGTTACCCCACCCATGGGAATGTACAGCATTGTGCAACAGCCCCCACCTGTTGTTGTAAAGTATGTCCATGGAATTGCACCCCCAGAGTGGCGTCTGTTATCTGGTGTGTACCATCATGGCTCTGTGTGGAATTGCATGATCCATTTTGTCGTGTACCTGCTAATGAGGTGCACTGGGGTATGGCTCAGCATTTGTATGTGCATTGTCCACCTGCACGTCTGTCATGACATCAACTACCGCTGTCATAAGACATCTGTAGTAGGTGTTGTAGTACTCTTGTACTGTGTATGCCATGAAGTATGCGCTGCCGGTATGTGGCTAAGAAGGGTGAGTAGCATATGTTTGGTTTCCACCAATGAGGGGATAACCACAGGTGTGGAACAGCAGTCACATGTTGGTAGTGTCCATGTCAAGGATACTGTTGGTCTTGGAGGTGGTGTGTATGGGTCCATCCAGCCGAGTGGAGGTTATGACTCACGGACAGCGTACACCTAATGTGTCAGTACATTGTGTGGCTTTCACAGTTAAGTGTGGGTTACTGTCAGTCTCACATCAGTAGCAGCAGTATGAGCCCAACTGTCCAGTACACCATGACATGAGGTCTAGTAACCATGGGGTATGTTGATTCTGCAGCTGGTAACACTGTGTTTAGCAGTTCCGGACACAGATATTTGCACGTGGAGCACCTGTGATGCATTGTGCTAAGTAACCAGCCGGGATGTGTGTACAACATAGTGGAATATGGGAACACCTCAGCCATGTGTGTGGCAGTCGAGGTACGTGCCTGAGAGGTATGGTCTGTGTATAACCAGTCATTGCAAGTGTGCTCTGCAGAGCCAGGAGGCAATTCCCAGTCACTGCATAGATATTGATGTGGTGCAGTATCAGGTGTGCCTTGCCTGTGTGCGTCATGGAAGATGATGTCAAGCATTGTATTACATGACCACATGTTTCGCTAGCCAGTTCCCATTCTAGTGGTGACTGTTATTGGACACTGTGCAAGACAGGCAGTATAAAAGCAGCAAGAGTCCAACATGTGATCCGTACTCCCAGGGCTGACAGGTGCAGGTCAACTGTGCCAATGCATCATGTTGTTTGACCAGGTCTGTCAAAGTGGACAGATACCAGACGCCTGTGGAATGACAGCAGAAGCATGGGCAACTGTTGGAGTGACACAGTCGGTCGTTGAACAGTGGTAACAGGTCTGGATTACCGCAAAATGCTCCCCAGGGCTCGGACCACACCATCAGGGCTACAAGACTGGTGTGCTATTGCATGTCCCTGCACACATAGTCTGTGCCCTGAGATACAACTTCAGTCACACAAACATGTAAAATGACAGTCACACCGTACCTGCTGAGGTGTGGCATGGATGCATAGGTTATGTTGCAGAACCAGTTACCTGACAGCAGGATGTAAGCGGCTATTGCCTTGTGTAGCCTGCTTAGTGGAACAGCAGTGTGACTGCCGACAGAGTCACCTATGACACGTGTGTTGTGTATGTTATGACACCCTATTGGCTGTATGTGATGGGCACATGTGTCTGTGGGCTATAGGTTGGTGTGGTTGTGTTTGGCAATGTGGGCTGCTGCTGGTGCCTACACAGAGTATGGAGGGGTACTGCACAAGGTGTCTCCGTATGTGTGGCCTGTGTTGGGGATCATGTGGGACTATGTGTTGACTGAGGTGTGTTGCGAATGTTACACATCCCTACATGACTGTCAGGTGCATTCATGGTTGGTGACAGTATAACCCCCAGCAGGGCTGCATATGTGCATCCCCCATAGGCTGTACTGTTGTATGTTGGGAGGTGTGCATTGACTGTGTACATGAGAATAGCTCTATTGCCACATGTACAATATAGTCATTATATAGACTGGCAATAGCACTGGTACATGCCAGTTGGACATGCCTGTACATAACTGGTACGTGCCAGGTGGACACGCCCTATAAACCACCATGTCTCACGAGATATGTGAGTGATGTGTGTACGACAGCTGTTGTACTGTAAGCAAGCTGGAAATGTATGGACAGACAGTGTACCTGTGAGGACTGGTGTGGAATGGGTGCTATAGTAAGCAGTAGCTCATAACATGCCAAGAAGCTCTGAACAATTGCCGAGCATGCCCATACAATACAGATAGGGTGTTGGATAATATCAACCCACAAGTGTTGACGACAGTCATGATTGGTGGCACCGCATCAGAACACTGCCGGGTATGGTCTGCACATCTGTGAACCATTATCAATGTAGATGTTAGCAGTACAGATGTGCAAGACAGTATGGATGTTTGACTACAAATGCCTTTGTATGTCACAGAAGTGTTCTACTAGTGGCTTGTTGACAGACTCACAACTACTAAAGGTGCTACAGTGACATGTGCATATCACACCGGTGTCAGTTACAGTAAACCAGGGTTAATGTGTTGTACCCCACCCTCATTGTAGCCCATACCACACAGACAAATGTCAGCCATCTGTGTATGTGAGGACGTGAATGGCCATGACCTACGGGCAATAGTTGTCAGAGTGTTGTGCGCAACATACAGAATGGGCTGTGTGTGTGAGGTGTGTGACATATGTGCACATTCTGGTGGATGATATCAGCAATGTCACCGCTAGGGGAATATCCCTGTACCCATTAAGTGCCACCTAGGCTGTGGTCAACATTATGGACACTGTGTTAGGGATGGTGTTGTGCAGTACACCTCCCTAAGCTGGAGACGTCTCCCTGGCCCTTTAGGTGGTCATCCAAGGTACCCATTACATGACAGGGTGGTATCCATGAGCACAGAGATCATTGGACAGGCATACACAGCACCCGTGTGACCAATATTGGAACACATATCACCCTCCAGGGGTAGGGGCTATGCATGGATGGCTGATACCATTCTCCACAATACTCACCTCCAGCATGCAACATGCTATCCATCTTGCATACAGACATATGCCACACTATGCTGTTGGACATGCTACATGTCCATAGCCTGATCTGAAAGACATACGTCATGGACAACCACCGTCCTACAACTAGGCTGGCCACATGCTGGACAGATCCCTGTGCCATACCTGTGACATACTCCCACCATACCATGCAGCCCTGTCCACATAGCTACACATATCATCCTTGTCATACATGGTGTGATGGCCGTATGGTAGGTGTAGTGTCAACTGTCTCGATCAGTAATGTGTCACTGATGCCCCTCACGGTGGCGTAATGGGTGTCAGGTACAGCCAGTAAACCCAGCCCGTACATGCTTTAGCCGATAACTTTACCTGCGAATGGCGTCCGACTAGCCATTGTCCCATGTCTATCACATGTGCAACACAGGCAATCCATGGCAATATGTTGAACAGCTGTACAGTGCAGTGTAGATGTCTATGGCAAAACAGATGCATGTACAGGTTTCCATGCGTACTTGGTGCATTGTCACTGCCCAAGTCCATTAAGGCTGTGTCTGTGTCGTTATGTGACAGATGCACAGCATCAAGGTCAACAGCATAACCGTGGATACATCCAGGCATGTGCAGATAGGTAAGAACACCAGTACAGGAAAACAGACATGCCCACATGAAGACAGAGGTCACATACAGTATGTACACTGTAAGGAGGTGACACACATACATGGAGATGATATCCAATGCATAATGGGTGTTACATGTGTTTGACACATACATACCAGTCGTGTTAGTGTCATGATGATTCGCAAAGATAACTGTGCAGATGTACTAGAAATTTATGTGCAGCAGTATCACTGTACATGTCTGAAAATGTGACCTGTTGCCTTCATCATGTCTTACAGATAATGCCTCGTACATGCCTACCGGCATACAGCTGACAGGAGGATGATGTCCTAATCCCGTACCTCCATGAGAACTATGAGATGTTATTTAACCATGTGCCATAGCACGCACAGCAGTGGGACGACCTGTCGCAGGATCTTCGCAGGAGGGTCAACGAAGTGGGTGGCCACAACTGCACCTACCAGCAAGTGCGCAGACACTGCACAGACTTGATATGTCATGCAAAACAGCGTGCCACTGCAATCGCCAGGGAACAAGGTGGAACAGGTGGTGGGCCACCAACCCAGCCTCCACTCACACAGAGGAGCTACTGGCCAGTCTGGGGACACCCTCAGAACAGCTCCCACAAACACTAGCTGCCATCGTGGAGGTGGGTGTCTCCCAACCAATGACCCTGGAGTTGCCTGGTAAGTCAGTACTGAACATATCGCCAGTATATCCCACGTACGTGCATGTGTCAGTGTACATCATGTAATGTAACAACATATGCAAGGTATGTGGACACACATGCTGCATGCTACAGTATGTATGCACCATAGCTCTGAACTGTACAGGTATTTGCAGGATGTCCAGATGTCTGCCTCATATTGTTGGTGTGTTCCCCTTTATATCTGTCCCTTTCTGGCAAATAGCTGAGGAATGGGGTCATTAAATGATTACAAACATTGGTGTTTATGACTGCACATTCCTTGTAAACACCATGTGCATGCAAACCTATTATTCTAGCAACTTTCTAAGTTTGTAAGAGCAATATGTCACAGCTGTCCCTATTTGTCCCCCATCATAGTAGTTTTTTTCCAGAGTTATTGTTCTAAGAGGTTGAGATGTATGGTATGCACATGTGCTTACTATATGCTATTGTACAGGTGAATGTGTTAACTTGCACAGTGCACCCTGTGGCTGTCATACAGTCATGGATAATGTTCATACTGCTGTGTCACCCCTATACAGGTACCTCTGGCGTGCCGCACAGATAAGAGTCCATTGCAGGTGAGACTGTCATCGGTATCAGGCATGTCAAAGCATGGATCTATTCGCCATGTGGCCAGTTAATACTGGGATATACAGGTCGCATCACCCATCATCCATACAGGCCACCCATGTGCAATATATACAAATGAAATGACACGCAGACATGACACCACAGTATTTGTCATTGTTACATGTGTGTCCAGCTGTGCATACGATGGTGGAGGTGTTCTACAATGGAGGCATATGTACTATACAGTGGATCAAAACATGTGGTACACAAAACAGTATCACACAGTGTGCAGTGATATGGGCAGCTGACAGGCGTCAACATTGTGTTATATGCCCCTGCAATGGGTTCACACATTGTGATGTGCCATCCGACATGTGTCAGACACGTAGTGTTTTGGTTGCAATATTGTCACACTTTCCCATAACCCATACCCCACATCCCACACATACACCTGTTGTCTGCAAAGCCCTGTGGATGGTGACATATCCAACATCTATGGGCGTATGTCATATGGGACAACACAGACATGTGTGATAGACGGCCATCACACACATGACCAACACATGTGCACACATGGCCATGGGGGATGGCCAGAGACATGTAGCCACACAGTAGATGTGATGTGGATACACCCTGTCTCACTTTGTCCACACATGGTCCAATTACAGCCCTACTAGACCGATTGTACAGGTGATGTGGTACGCTGCACATCTTAAATGCCTGTGCACAGCTAGTGGAGGTGTCACTGATGTCTACCTCATAAGATGTGTTGAACATGACGTCTGTGTCATAGTATGACAGTAGTCACCTTTACAGCTTCCACTGACAGTGACACCAGGCCACAGATACTGTACATTTCCCTTGCTGCTGTAGGACATCACTGTTAGCTGTGCATCTTGTGTGCATGGTACATCAATGTCATGTGTGAAATGGTGACATGACAGGTCCACTATGTATGGACATGGTTGCCAGGCAGCTAACACTCTGTAGTTATCGTTCAGGGGTGTCATCTGTATGTCCTCCAGTGACCTGTCACATGACACAGCATGGTTTGGTGTGGTGTGTATACACCTCAGCATCGTGGGTCACAATCCACAGGTATGTCATGGGTATGCATGCAGTTCTGGATATGCAATGCGTACATATCATGCACTGTCTTGCAATATAGACACCTCATGATGCCATGCAATGGCACAGTGTCTGTACTTCACACTGTACAGCAATGTAGATGGCTCACAGTCCCCTATCATGCCCATGCACATTTGCTCAACATGCATTCTATCTGTAGGGCTTATGGACAACACCGCAATGTGATACCCAGTACGACGATGTACATGTGTCAGGACACCATTGTGTCAGACATGCATGCTTGTTAATGCACACATCAGCAGATTACATGTCAAGGTCACGTCAGCCATGTGTTGTTATCCTGTTCTGGTCCACATGGTGTATCACGGGGATGCATGCATACTACCATGATCGTGTGAATTGCATAGATAATGATATGAGACTTGCCTGCTGTAGTGTGCATTCCAGGGTGTATGCTTGCAAACACTTATTGATGTCTGAGCCGCATGCTATCAGCGTTATCACAAGCATGCTGCATGCCATCTGTCATATCACATGCATGGTGTGTCAGTATGTGTGTGTGTCAGTGTGTGTGTGTGTGTCAATGTGTGTGTGTGTCAGTGTCAGTGTGTTTGTGTGTCAGTGTGTGTGTGTGTGTGTGTGTGTGTGTGTGTGTGTGTGTGTGTGTGTGTGTGTGTGTGTGTGTGTATGTGTGTGTGTGTGTGTGTGTGTGTGTGTGTGTGTGTGTGTGTGTGTGTGTCTGTGTGTGTGTGTGTGTGTGTGTGTTTGTGTGTGTGTGTGTGTGTGTGTGTGTGTGTGTGTGTGTGTGCATGTGTGTGTATGTGTCAGTGTGTGTGTCTATTGTAATTTAGAGTCTTTCTTTGCATTCACAGGTGATGTAGGTACCCTCCTGCGGTCCATCTGATGTTAGTGTCCCCACAGATGCTAGCAGTGATGAACATATGCATGAGGTACAGGCAGGGTTGTCAGGGGCTGAATCTGTGCCAACGGTTGCCATCCCAGCTATGTCCCCATCTTCCCCGCACACAGTTCAGCTGCCAGCACATACCGCATCACCAGTGGCCATAGAGGAAGGACAGTCAACGTCTGTTAGCGTTGAACAGGTATGCGTGGTGGCTATAGAAGGTGTGTCTCCACACCATGGTGTCGGTGTACTGACTAAAGCTGTGCCACACAGGCATGTGGCCAGTGCTGCTCATAGGAGGACCTCTGGCAGACTTGCACCTGCAGGACATAGCGCAGCAGCTGGAATCACCAGACGCATGTTCCAGACTGTAATGGTGGCAGAGGCACGTGCCGATTGGCAGAACAGAGAAGGGCAGAGGCTGCAGAGGGCTGCTATCCGTACCCTAAAACACCAACATCCAGGCATTGGCAGGTGCTCAACAGCAGATTGCTGATGTTCTGGACAGGCAATTGGGTGACATGGTCAGAAGCCTTGACCATGGCATGGCAATCCACAAGCTTGAGCTCCCTGTGCTGGAACATCTGGTAGGGGTGAGGCATAGGCTACGTGGAAGTAGGCCAGATACACCACCTAGTGCAGGTCAACGTGAACGTGCCACCTCACATGCCCGCTCCCATAGTGCTGGTAGCAGTAGCAGTGCAGCTGGTGCTGCGCTGTCCACACCAGGACACAGCAGGCCACGTGGACGTGGCCCTGGACGTTCCCAGTGGGGACATGGTTCCAGTGGCCATGTGTCATCAGACAGTAGCCATTCTGTACCTCTGCCTGGTAGTGCCCGTGCAACCCCTGGCAGGCACAGGACACGTGGCCGTGGCCGGTCACAGTGAGCTGTACAACCTGGTCTGTACAATCTGGAGCTGTCGACAATACCCTTGTGTAGGCCTCACAAATGACAGAAATGTGTGCACACATACATGCACACAGCAAACACAACTGTAGGGCTCCACAACACCCACATGCATATGGAACAGACATGTCCAATCAAATCACCGGCCCTTACCCACACACATGATGTCATCCATTGGTGCAGCCTATGCCCCTGGCAAGCATTATCACCCTGTGCATATGATGAAGCCTGTGCCACATCCCTGTCATCCACACCATCAGTGCAGGGATATGCTCAAATGGTCTGATGCACAGGGTGAACAGAATAGTGAGAGGTGTATCTTACATTACTTGTGTATGCATAGTGAGGGAAGTGTATGTTGCATTGGTTGTGTGTGAATACTGAGAGACATGTATGTGACATCGGTTGTGTACTGTCGACATGCACCAGACATACCATGTAGTACATGTGCAGCATGCATTGTGATATGTTCACAGTATGTGTCTCGGTTGCAACAGTAACAGCATGTTGGTAATGATGCCCTGGTTCCCTCCTATGGTGTACTGGCATGTGCCTACAGGTAGCAGTGTTTGCAGTCCCCCATGTGTAACTGTGGCGTACTCACAGGCATGTATGTCAATATCAGCATGCTAAACGTACCCTCAACCTGACTGTTGGAAAGTCAAACATGACACAGATGTCCACACATATACTGCACCTGAAGCATGTGGTCAGTTGAACAGGCTACAGCAGCCAGAGACATGACATACATACCAGGAAACATTACAGGTATGTTGACATGGTGCAGGGGTTGTACACAGCAGTCTGGCCAATGATGATGTTAGAGGCCACTTGACAGCATGAGGCCGCACTGTGTAGCAGTAATACCCTGTCACATTGCAGGAACATGTCCACATTCACAGTGTTTACAACACTATAACACACACCCCATAGTGTTGAGGTGAGGACCCTTGCCTATGTGGTCATTACCCTCACAGTACTTTGCACCCACATGACGTGACACAGAGACAGAACATGCACAGGTGGCCAGTACGGCTGGGTCCGATGGCATCAACAGGGTAGTAGACTGCATCACCATGAGGGGTTAGTGATCCTGTTTTCACTGTATAGCATACACTCTCACACCAAGCACCAGACAGCCATGCATACATACACACACACACACACACACACACACACACACACACACACACACACACACACACACAGTGTGGTGACCACTAATGTGTATACGGATAGCTGATGTGTGTGATGCACCACACCTGCTGACATCATGCTTTCCACACTGCAGTATGTACAGATCTGTACAACAATGTACAGGGGTGTGTAACAATTGGGACGTAATCCCCACCATATGTGGCATATGTGGTCACACAAGTGGACACACATGGCAGTGCTGGGAATGATACACCTGCCATATGATAAGACGTTTGACAGACATGCAGCAGTATTGTCTGCATTATGTGTACCAACGCTATGTCTGGCACTTGTGCTGCTATATGCACACAGGAGGATGTAAGTGTTACAGGTGTCATATGATGTACAGTCGGTAACACCTGACCACTGTGTATGTGTTATGTCATCACCGTCAAGTAACAGTGACATAGCGTACTGTTTGCACGTGGCATGGTAGGATGGCATGTGACACACCTGTGAGCCTTCCCCGGCACACATCCATCTACACAGGTGGATCACCACTTTATGTACACACATCTCTCCATACGTGATGTACATCCAACCGTACTGTCAGTATGTCACCATATACAGGTGTCAATGATGGGACTGCATTGCAACTGCATGTTGTAGTTAGGCACAGCTGAGTTATGGACATCAGCCACTGCACATGCATGTTTGCTGCATGCACAGTATAGATTGTACATGTGTGTTGGTCCTACATGCATCTCCTGTAGCCATGTTTGTATGCATTGCTATTGGTGGACATGTGTGTTAACATACATAACACATGGACTGTGGTATGATATCACGAGTGTCATGGGCGACTAGTACAGGGGAATGTGTCCTCAGTCAACATTGCTACCTACTGTACTGTGAGCATTCAACAGACATGGACCCACCTTCCATTTGCATGTGTATGTTTGCTTAGGCCACTTTTCTGCATGGGGGACAGCAAAAGTTATGCTATGTACATATGTGTTGTGTGTGTGGTCCATGCACATCCACTGCAATCATATGTATGACATATCCAAACATGTGTGTTCGTTGGTGTACAGCAACACTCATCTGTCACAGCTGTGTAAGATCCAGGGCCCCTGGTATGTCTTGAGCTGACCTGGTCATGTATAATGGTATCCTTGCAATGCATAACACCTGTTGGAACCTTATCGGTACATGTGTACTCTGCACAGTTGCTGTAGACCTCTGTACAGTCCACTAATCATGTGTCATACAGTGTTGTGGTACTGTATGGCTGTGTATTGCTGCACCAATGACATGGTGACGTCTTGAGGGCTACAGTGTTGACTGCGGTGTGTATGTCTGTGATCTGCACCTGTGACAGCTGTGATGGCACTTGAGTGTGTACTGGTCACTGCATGTGTGTGTCTGCCCTGTGCGTGGGGACAGTTATACCTTACTGTGCCCTTGAGTGTTTAGACTCCATCTGCATGCAAGATGGCCCTTTAGCTCTTTGCAACTGCTAAGTGTGTGAGCACACCCTGTACGCTGTTGTGCAGATGGACACACAGGACAGTCCACACTGAGCCCTTGCATGTTTAGACTCTGTCTGCATGCAAGACGGCCCTTTGCAACTGCTAAGTGTGTGAGCATGCCCAGTACACTGTTGTGTAGATGGACACACAGGACAGTCCACACTGAGCCCTTGCAAGTTTAGACTCCATCTGCATGCAAGATGGCCCTTTGCAACTGCTAAGTTTTTGAGCATGCCCAGTACGCTGTTGTGTAGATGGACACACAGGACAGTCCACACTGAGCCCTTGCATGTTTAGACTCCGTCTGCATGCAAGACGGCCCTTTGCAACTGCTAAGTGTGTGAGCATGCCCAGTACGCTGTTGTGTAGATGGACACACAGGACACTCCACACTGAGCCCTTGCGTGTTTAAACTCCGTCTGCATGCAAGACGGCCCTTTAGCCCTTTTCAACTGCTAAGTGTGTGAGCATGCCCAGTACGCTGTTGTGTAAATGGACACACAGGACAGTCCACACTGACCCTTGCATGTTTAGACTCCGTCTGCATGCAAGACGGCCCTTTGCAACTAAGTGTGTGAGCATGCCCAGTACGCTGTTGTGTAGATGGACACACAGGACAGTCCACACTGAGCCCTTGCATGTTTAGACTCCGTCTGCGTGCAAGACGGCCCTTTAGCCCTTTGCAACTCCTAAGTGTGTGAGCATGCCCACTACGCTGTTGTGTAAATGGACACACAGGACAGTCCAAACTGAGCCCTTGCGTGTTTAAACTCCGTCTGCATGCAAGATGGCCCTTTGCAAATGCTAAGTGTGTGAGCATGCCCAGTATGCTGTTGTGTAGATCGACACACAGGACAGTCCAAACTGAGCCCTTGCATGTTTAGACTCCGTCTGCATGCAAGATGGCCCTTTGCAAATGCTAAGTGTGTGAGCATGCCCAGTACGCTGTTGTGTAGATGGACACACAGGACAGTCCACACTGAGCCCTTGCATGTTTAGACTCTGCCTGCATGCAAGACGGCCCTTTAGCCCTTTGCAACTGCTAAGTGTGTGAGCATGCCCAGTACGCTGTTGTGTAGATCGACACACAGGACAGTCCAAACTGAGCCCTTGCATGTTTAGACTCCGTCTGCATGCAAGATGGCCCTTTGCAAATGCTAAGTGTGTGAGCATGCCCAGTACGCTGTTGTGTAGATGGACACACAGGACACTCCACACTGAGCCCTTGCATGTTTAGACTCCGTCTGCATGCAAGACGGCCCTTTAGCCCTTTGCAACTGCTAAGTGTGTGAGCATGCCCAGTACTCTGTTGTGTAGATGGACACACAGGACAGTCCAAACTGAGCCCTTGCATGTTTAGACTCTGTCTGCATGCAAGACGGCCCTTTGCAACTGCTAAGTGTGTGAGCATGCCCAGTATGCTGTTGTGTAGATGGACATACAGGACAGTCCAAACTGAGCCCTTGAGTGTTTAGACTCCGTCTGTATGCAAGACGGCCCTTGCTAAGTGTATGAGCATGCCAGTACGCCGTTGTGTAGATCGACACACAGTACAGTCTGAACGGACGTGTATTACTAAGCGTGTGGCCATGGCCAGTGACACCTTGTGTTGGTGATGTCCCTCTGTGCATGGGCATGGCCGTTGACATCCTGTATAGCCGTGATGGTCATCCAGACAACAGATGTCCATTTACAACGTCACGATGGATGCCTACTGAGTAGACACTGGTCGACTATCTTGAAAGGTGTACTGTCTGTGGCGCATCCCGTGTCTATGTATTGCTGTTGTAGTGCTCCGTAAATCTTTAGTTGCCCCGATCACACCACTGCCATGTGTTTGTCTATGTCTACCGTGGGACAGTAATATGTCTGTATGCTTTCAGACTGATCACTTTCTATACCATCCCTGCCGGCGTTTTTGCCTTTGCGGATGATGACACGTGCCTGGAAGTATGCCTCTGGGACTGCTGTGCTCAGTAATCTTGGTAGCGCATTCTCTAAATGCATCATGCTGTAGTGGGATAGGGTAGTTAGGTGTATGTTCAACTCCCAGCCCTGCCAATTTTGTGTGTGTGTGTGTGTGTGTGTGTGTGTGTGTGTGTGTGTGTGTGTGTGTGTGTGTGTGTGTGTGTGTGTGTGTGTGTGCACATGCTCCCGTTCGCCTGGGGACTCAGTCATGCTTTTAGATGCCTCACACCACAGATATTTCCTACCGGCATCTTTGCCTTTGTGATGATGACACGTGCCTAGAAGTATGCCTCTGGGAGTGCTGTGTTCAGTAATCTCAGTAGCGGGTTCTGTAAATGTGTCATGCTGTAGTGTGATAGGATAGTTAGGTGTATGCTCGACTCCCAGCCCTGCCAAGTGTGTGTGTGTGTGTGTGTGTGTGTGTGTGTGTGTGTGTGTGTGTGTGTGTGTGTGTGTGTGTGTGTATGCTCCCATCTGCCTGGGGACTCAGTCATGCTTTTAGACACCTCACGCCACAGATATTTCCTACCGGTGTCTTTGCCTTTGTGGATGATGACACGCCTAGAAGTATGCCTCTGGGACTGCTGTGTGCAGTAATCTTGGTAGCGCGTTCTGTAAATGCGTCATGCTGTAGTGTGATAGGGTAGTTAGGTGTATGTTCGACTCCCAGCCCTGCCAAGTGTGTGTGTGTGTATGTGTGCGCACATGCTCCCGTCCACCTGGGGACTTAGTCATGTTTTTAGACGCCTCACACCACAGATATTTCCTACGGGCGTCTTTGCCTTTGCGGATGATGACATGCACCTAGAAGTATGCCTCTGGGACTGCTGTGTTCAGTAATCTCGGTAGCGCGTTCTGTAAATGCATCATGCTGTAGTGTGATAGAGTAGTTAGGTGTATGTTCGACTCCCAGCCCTGCCAAGTGTGTGTGTGTGCATGCATGCTCCCATCCGCCTGGTTACTCAGTCATGCTTTTAGACGCCTCACACCACAGATATTTCCTACTGGCGTCTTTGCCTTTGTGGATGATGATGCACCTAGAAGTATGCCTCTGGGACTGCTGTGTTCAGTAATCTCGGTAGTGCATTCTGTAAATGCGTCATTGCTGTAGTGTGATAAGGTAGTTATGTGTATGTTCTACTCCCAGCCCTGACAAGTGTGTGTTTCCAGCTGCATGACAACAGTACATTGCTTTTACAGTATTCACTCTCCATAACATCCGTGTGATGTCTTTGCCTTTCTAGCTGCTGTCTGCAGGCTAGACGTATGCCTGTGTGAATGCTGTGATCTACTAATCACGGTAGCGCATTCTGTAACTGTGTAATGCTGTTGTGTGGTACAGTGGTTACATTTGTGTTCTACTTCCAATACTGCCAGGTGTGTTTTGTGTGTGTGTGTGTGTGTGTGTGTGTGTGTGTGTATATATCTGTCTACACACACACATATATATATATATATTTATATGTGTGTGTGTGTGTGTGTGTATATAGATATGTATGTTGAGATTATCACTCTTGAATGTGCTGCATTATCTGTACGTGATCACCTTGGCTGTATGTGCATTTGCTATGGCTCTGTGATAGTGCACATACTGTGTGCTTTAGTGATCCTGGGTTATACGTGTATAATGACTGGTTATTGTGTTGCTGTAGTGATCCTGGGTTATACTTGTGTAGTCACCGGTTATTGTGTTGCTAGGTATTACAAGGGGCATTGGAAACAATGTTTGTACAGCACCTGTGAATGGTCGTGTGCACATCTCGGCAACAGTCAGCAGTGGTTATTACTTTGGAGGGTGAGTATGGCTCATATACGTATGTAGTAACTGACAATACTATGCAACTCAGGTTAACATAACTGACTCATGTTTACCCACAGGTTGTGGTACAGATCCCAGGACTGTATGTGTATACATTGACAGGTGCAGGACTGGGTTACTGTTGGATGCATGGAGGGATGTCCATGGCCAGTAATGGCGATCTGTACGGCCTGGCAGTTACGGTTTGTGACTGTCCCACAACCTCCTGTATATGGCTGACACATGCTGTACCTGTGTACATGCAGACACACACACTTACCACAGACAGCTAGGCCTATCACATACACGCACCCATTGCATCACCATCGGGCCATGCAATAACTGTTCTCCCTCAGACACACACACACACACACACACACACACACACACACACACACACACACACACACACACACACACACACCTACGTGTAGATTGGATGTCTCAATGACAGCTCTGGAAATGTAACACCACACCCTGTGCATATGATGTCACCTCTGCCACCACCTGTGATGTGTAACATTGATGCAGGATCAGACTAACCTGGTGCTGATACACACGGTGGCTTTATACCACTGTATTGATGTTAGAATGTTAACACACAGTGTGATATACTTCTAGGTGTATATCAACAGGCATGATGCATTGCAGTTATGACCATCAATGTAGCATAGTTTACAGCACTGTTAATTCTGATGTATTCTCCATCCATGTGCCATTTCACTGATGTGTGTAGTATTGGCAGCATGTGAGTCTGAGTGTGCAGTACATGTGTGATGTGTGTAGTACACATGTAAACATGCTTACAAATGCATACATTGCCATACACGACATTACACGGGCTTCAACATTCGTACACTAGCTTACTCGTTCTTCAACATGCGCACACGGGCTGACACACGTGCACACATGCTTACTCGGGCTTACTGGCATGCACAGGCGCTGACACACTGTAGGCAGGTTTGCAGGAAACATCAGTGGTATCCATGGCGTACACCATCAGTCTCCTGACTTTCCCTAGAATAGATCATAACACGCCTTTACACTGAGTACTGACAGCACACATGTGACACTGCTCCGGTAAGGTTACAGTGTTTTATACATACACACATGTTGTCACCTATCTTCTACTCTAATAGTCCCATTATCCTACACTACACTGTAGAGGCTTGGCCCATATGGCATGACATATTGTGTTTCACTATCCTCAGTCTCACTTGCATCAGATTGCCTACAAATGCTTCGTTACATCTCTGACAGAGCGCTTCCACACATAACAACCAGTACGCAGTAGCCATGTTGTCTCCAGCTTGCCATTCATCTGCATGGTGTACTAACATCTAACTAAACCTACATTTTGTATGTATATTATACATATTTGACTTGTTTTGAAGCGCAGCATGTTCTCGTGCTGCTGCGCTACGCTTCCACGACGGAGATCGGGGGAGGACAACTACAGTTGTATTGATATCCATGGACAATAATGCCACTGGCCTTGGATTTGGACATTGGCATGATTCTTTGACTGTATTCATACTGTATTTGCAGCTGTCATTGCTCCGTTTAGCAACGTGCAGAACATTACTCGCTTAACATCCGGGTACATTTCTGCACATATCTCTGCTCTTGCACGGACAGCTTACTGTTTCATGTATCACATATTTTCATCATTTGCATAGCTTTCACATACAAATGGGGTATGTTGCAAATCCCAACATTGTCCATGCAACGTTCGTGTTACGCGCGGTCTTACACGCCCCTACAGGAGTTTGCTGAATAGCTTGGCAGACATCGATCCTTGCTGTCCTCTCACTCTACTCATACACGCTGGAGGCTTCATGTATCACGGCGTATGCTTTGCTGTGTGCTATGTCTATTTGTGGTGTATGCATGGCTGTGGGTATGTTGTGACCTGCTATGTCTGGCATTTCTCCAGGGCAGCTCCCACTGTCATCATTTGTAAAGGTGACAGCCCTATAGGTACTTTATATAGACTGCTGTGTCATTTGTCATGTCAGCACATACCTGAGGTCAATACTGACCTTCCTACTGCAGTGCTTTTCATACCTTCTGAGTTATCTTGCAATTGATAATGCTATTTCCTCTGACATGTATCTGTTTCTGATACAGGATATAATTTTCTCACACCAATACACACAATATATGGTGGCATCACAGGCCAGATACCAATACATTCCTATTGCAGGACACACCCACCCAGAGGGTTGTATTCCTCACAAAGGCCAACAGGTGTTTATCCACACTTATCATGTACCTTATGTGTTCGCCGGTATTTGCGCTTTCCGTCAGTGGCAGAACTCACATGCGAGTATGGGGGACTGGACACTGTATCGGGGACACTGCATGACACCCTGAGGGACACATTTCTTTTGCGTCTATTAACCTTCTGCATTGACTTTCACAGGGCATACGTTGTCATTCACATTTGTCAAGGTACATGCTTTTGACTTGTACATGTTTTGTCATTTGTCCTGACATCTTTCTTCTCACCTGTCCACCTAGTATCGCTAGTTCTGTACATTTCTTTAGGACAAGTTACCTTCATACCTCTCACCTGTACATATTATGGGTAAACTTCCCGAGGTTTGACCTATGATTTTGTTACTTTTGTCATAATAATGTGCCTTTCTGGCAAATTACTGGCAAGGCATTATGGACTGTGAAGTTAGATAATAATGACTGGCATTTGTATTTCATGATTACTAACCCTCATAACATTTGTACCCCTGACTACACCATTATTCTATCAATGTTCTGACTTTGTCTGGGGTATAATTAATATAGTCCCTATTTGTCTTTCATGTACTATGCCTTTGCCCAGCTGTCTTATTCTGAAAGGTTGGAAGGTATGGTTACCATCTTGGTCGTATGCATGTCCATCCATGATAATCACCTACATGACACTGATATAAGTCCCTACATCTTCCCCCAATGGTTTACATAATATCCAGTAGATGGGTTCAACCTTTTTTGGAGAATATAGGCGTGTGCTATACCCACATAGGTATATTGATCACTCCCATGGGGCGGACCTAATAAATCTGTGCCAACCAACACCTAGGCCCATTTCTGCATACCCATGATTCCCATACCTGACACCCCTCCACAGTACTCATTAGACATGTTTAATGTGAGCGATAATAAAGTATGAAGACACGTCTAAACACTCTCCACCCTCCGGATATCAGGTCATACGTCATACATTCTATCGACCCATGTGTTATTACCCTTGCACCTGCTACTGTTGCATGTACAGCTATATCGTAGTTGCAGCTGTGACTTCCTTTGCGTCAGTGATGATTAGTCACACTTTGTACGGGATCAATTTTTGGGGTCCTGCAAAGGACACCAATATCCATGTTTAAAGTGTAGAACTTGCAGGTCTGTCACACTGGTACTGTCCGGGCAATAGTTTTGGAAGCAGGAGTGTATTCACCTTTCATGCATGTCTGTCTGTCTATCCATAATAGCTACACCGTGACCTATTTATGTACATGTGTTATATCTACAGGGACATATGTTTGTTGTGTATATATCTATTAATGTATTGTGTGTGTATAGATATATACATATGTACATATATACATATGTCCATATATGTCTGTACATTCCTCATTTCATAAATTGCTTTGGTTTAAGTCTGTGGATATATGTGTATACACAGATATTTATATCCATATCATACCTTTCAACTGTACAGGTTTTCACAGAATGTACAGATGTTTTCCTCTTATCTTTGGTCCATTTTTCATAACCTTGTGGCTATCTGGCAATTTAGTGGCATATCATTAAAGACTGATGTTGGAAAATAATGACAAGCATTTGAGGTTACGACTTCATACCCTTCAGAGAATCCATGCTAGTGACACACCTGTTATTCTATCCACTTTCTATGTTTGTTAGGGAAATATCTGGGAATTGCCCCTATTTGTACCAGTTGTTTTCATGGCTTGTCCAGTTTCTTACTTTACGGGGTTAACAGGTATGGACCATATATATATATATATATAACGTGGAGAAAACAGCATTCATTTGCTATGCTGTGAGTGGATTACACACGCACAGGCGCACTTGCATATCCTTATTGTGGGTTACATATGTTTAATAAATATTTGTGTTTATGTGGCCTTTCCTAATTGTGACCATAACAGTTACATATCTGTATTCCGGTTTACGGACATATGTGGAACACATGGTCACCTTTACATATTTAAATGTGTTTACAGCACAAACGCATTCATTACACTTTAAAGTTATATGTGCTGTGGTCGTAGGTCAACTGGGACTGCATTCACATTGGCTGGATGACGGCACCACTATTCTATTGGTGTTCTGCCTCATTGATATGCATACCCATAGTACTTAGCTGCATTAACATACACCTCACTGCTTCACTTACAACACAGGCATCCATTCTCTTGCTGGGAAAAACACAGTACTACATATTACACATTCCCTATTGCCTACTGGGGACCCCAGCTGCATTGTTAATCACTCCAAGGATATGCAGAACACCAAGGTTTATAGTCCTGGCACATACAGGTCTTTGATTGTCAGGGTGTTCATGCTGTGATCTGGGTTTAGGCTTGTCCGCCTGGTGAAAGGAACTTCCATGGTTGAGTTTAAATGTCAGATGAAGCACATGGACAGGGAGTTTCTCACTATTATGAATTTTTACCTGTGTTTCCAGACACAGGTGTTTGGGCACCTGTCAGCAGTGTATTCTGTTGCCAATACATATTATGGGTGGGGTTGTTACAGTCCATACTCCACGGTGAGGGGTGTTCCCATCCACATTTGACTATTTCCTGTATTCAGTCATACGGGGATTATTATTTTGGACATGAAGTGACTACAGGTGTGCTGTTGTACATTACACAAATGTGAAAGGTTGTTACTGTAAATATGTACGGAGTGGACCTCTGTAATACGCTGTTGTGTTCTGGCACAGCAGTAGCTCATCATTAAAGACTGCAGTCAGACCGTGATGACAGACAGTTGAGTTTCAGACTTCATACTCTTCCGGACATTAATGCCAATGTGCAAACTGTTATTCTATCAAAATTCTATGTTTCTAAGAGCTATCTTTACAAATTGTCCCTACTTTTGGACCTTTGTCTCACTTGTATTCATGGCTCTATCCAGATATTTTGCTCACACAGGTTGACAGGTATGGTCAGTCATGCCTGCAGTTGGGTTTCAGACTTCATACTCTTCCGGACATTAATGCCAATGTGCAAACCGTTATTCTATCAAAATTCTATGTTTCTAAGAGCTATCTTTACAAATTATCCCTACTTTTGGACCTTTGTCTCACTTGTATTCATGGCTCTATCCAGATATCTTGCTCACACAGGTTGACAGGTATGGTCGGTCATGCCTGCAGTTGGGTTTCAGACTTCATACTCTTCCAGCCATTAATGCCAATGTGCAAACCATTATTCTATCAAAATTCTATGTTTCTAAGAGCGATCTTTACAAATTGTCTCTACTTTTGGACCTTTGTCTCACTTGTATTCATGCCTCTACCCAGATATCTTGCTCACACAGGTTGACAGGTATGGTCAGTCATGCCTGCAGTTGGATTTCAGACTTCATACTCTTCCAGACATTAATGCCAATGTGCAAACTGTTATTCTATCAAAATTCTATGTTTCTAAGAGCTATCTTTACAAATTGTCCCTACTTTTGGACCTTTGTCTCACTTGTATTCACGGCTCTATCCAGATATCTTGCTCACACAGGTTGACAGGTATGGTCGGTCATGCCTGCACACAGTAAGTGTCCCTCACACTTGATCAGGGTTATCCTGTTTACGTCAGTGTCTTTGTCACCCTTATGCCGTTTGCCACTATGCGAATGTGTGCAATATATTCTCCCGCCTATTCGTGTCGGGCCACGTGCATCACAGGAAGGTGTTTTATCCTGTGTAGTAGGTTATGCATGACCACTTAGGGCTGGACAGTGTCATGGACCTCTACTGCATGTTCAGACTTGTGTCCTGATATCTACACGATTGGACATCGTGTCTTCATTCCCATTCTACTATTTACACAGGTCAGTTATCCCATGAGGGATATCCCAAAAATTGTGCAAGATGAAAACAAGACCAATCCTGATGATTGTTTTGGATTTCTGAAAATGTGCAGGGGGTTTTACATGCAAGGAATACATGGTTTGCAATCCTGAAACTGCCTAGGGTGACAATACCTACTACATATGCGTAGGGGTCACTATGTGTAGCTGTGTCTGCAACGGACCAGTAGGCCAAGTATGGCTAGATTTGGTGGACGTTCTGGTACGGGAGTGGGTTGTGTGATGTGGAGGGGATGCTGGGTAGGCCATTATGCATCCAGGTATGTTGCATTTGTTATGGCCAATTCCATATGGACCAATCTGTGGGTATGTGATGGTGACATATCTATACATTTGTATCGCACAGTTCCATATTCATCTGTTTGTGGGATTGTGTTCTACACTATGGCCTGTCTGCTTGTCTTGCAGCTGTTTCTACATGTGTTTGTGTTTCTTTCAACTTCACCCACTGCCCCCTCGTACACCTCCGGTTCACCTTTTCTGCATACGACACAGTATCACCTTTGAGGATTTTACCATTGCCCATCCACCCCTCACACGCAAATTCCTCTCACCCCATAGATCACTACTTTGGTTGTTGGCCCATGACACGGCCAGATTAACACATTGAATACCCTACATGTGTCAGGTACCTTTATGGCTGTGGGGACTACCCTGCCATGTTTGCTTTCCACATACTATACCTCACACACATAGGTACACGCCCATACTTAACTTTCATTACTTGGTTGGTATACCCGGGTACTACCCATTCGACTGAGTCACATACAAATTCGGCTTATACCGTTGACTTCTGGATTTTGCCAGCCTGTTGTACTCATTGGTAGGATGGCACCTTTTCCTATGTCCCAGCTATTCTTTACACATATCTGACTGTTGTGGTCAATGCCTCCCCACAGTCGACGATAGGGTTTCCACCTTTTCAATTGGCCACAGTGTGACACTTGCGGTGAACACAGCACATTTTACAGGCCAACACATACCCATGGTCAGTTCGGCAGATAGAACTTACACTTCTTGCCTATATCTAAGCTTATTCTTGTAGCATTTAGGTGGTTTATTTTGTTTCTTATGACATTTATGTCATATACGTACAGAGAAACTGTTTAATGCAACTATTACATATCGTCTAAGGAATAATTATGTCCTATAATCTCTGGACACTTGCCATTTTTACAGGTTTGTGTCAGGACACATCTGCCCATGGAGGGACTGTCGCTCGCAAAGTGGGACAGGTGGTAATGTTAGTCGACGGTATGGATCATACTGTTCCTTTCGGCCTACATGTGTCCTTACTGTTGTAGCTGTTTATATGCTACTTCTGTTTCATTTACATGTGTATTCTATTTCCTATCACATTTGGTATGTGAAATACAGACATACCTTTTGTATGTGACTATTACATGCCTTGTGGGATATGATTTGGACATACGGTCGCTACTTATATCTACATTTCTCCTCATGTATTGTGTTATGGACACATCTGCCCAGCTATGTACCCTCCCTCACATTATGGGTCAGCTGGTGACCCTCTCCATTGGGCTGAACGTACCTACTGGCGGTGCAATAACATATGATGCGTTTCACTTCCACATGGTATAGCTATCTACACTACGTTGGACTACGGACACACAATTTTCCATGTCATTTGTTCAAGGGTTAGGGACCCATTATTCCCTACCGTGCATTTGTGTTTGCTTCTTCATTTTCTGTTCGCAGGAACTATCTTGCATGCTTTGCATACGTTTCAGTATCCATGGACACTGATAGGTGCGATTACTATTGCAGGCAGAATATAATATTCAGCAGTTTAGGTTGCTCATCGACAGCCGACATTGACACGCCTCCGTGCGCAAGTTTGATACGCCCCATGCACTCATGCACGTTTCCTATGCATGAGGCTCTGATGGCTGCACACCTTCATTACTATGCATATGGTGCTACTACTCTATATATACGCCATACGGCCGGTGCATGCCTTACGCTGGCCTTGCGCCGAGTTTCATGTATCCTGGGGAGACTGTTTGTAAAGTAGTTTGCCAATATTCCTTTTGGGTTTATAAACCGAGAGAAGATGCTGATCAGCACTCCGGAGAGTCTGGGGGGAGAAGAGAGTAACATGGGAGGTGAGAGCAAGGAAGGCAAAGGGGTTTTTGAGTATGAAAAAGGTAGTGTGGAGTTGCGATTGTAGGAGAAGGTGCGGAAATTCCATCCACTGGTCTTTTTAGCGAGAGGCAGTGATGTGATGAGAGTGGCTGGTTTAGAATAAATCTGGCAATTTTGTTGTATGTTTGTTCCAGTTTATGCACTGAGGTAGCTTGGATATTGGTAAGGATGGGGGAAGCATATAGAAGACTAGGTAAGAGAAATCCCTGTGCAAGAGTGCATTTAGTGGCAGTAGTGAGGAATTTTTTGTTCCTATAAAGTAGTCCAAGTTTTTGGTGGGTTATTTTGATGGCCTGTTATATGTGCAAATCAAATTTTAGTCTGTTATCAATTATTGTTCCAAGGAGTTTGGTGTGTGATTCAGGGGAGATAGTGGTGCTGTCTAGAGAGGAAAGAGAAAAGTTGGATTTAAGGTGAGAGAGTGTCTGAGGTTGGAAGAGATGGAGTTGAGTTTTTTTTGCGTTAAGGATTAGTTGATTATTTCTGAGCCATTTTTCAACAGAAATAAAGGAATTTTTTGTTAGTGTGTGCAGTTCAGAGATAGTATTTGAGATAGATAAGAGAGAAGAGTCATCTGCGTATTGTATTACAGATGAGAGACTGCAAGATGAATGTACATTGTTTTTAAAAATGTTGAAAAGGACTGGTTCAAGTATGGAGCCTTGTGCTACTCCTATTTGAACAGCAAGGAAGGGTGAGAAAGCCTGCTGCCATCTAACAGCTTGTTTTCTGCAAGTAAGGTAGGATTGGAACAAGCCAAGAGTAGATGGAGAGAAGTTTAGGTCTGAGAGTTTGTTAAGAAGGATGGGATGAGATACAGAGTCAAAGGCTTTAGAGAGATCAAGGAATATACAGGAGATGAAAATGTTGTTGTCCCTAGCTTCTGCAACCTTTTGAGTAAAGGCTAGTAAGGCAGTCGAGGTACTGTGTTTAGGGCGGAAACCATGTTGCAAGGGGGTGAGGAGATTTTCGTGAATGAGATAGTACAGTAGTTGAGTATGTATACATTTTTCAAGGATTTTAGAGAGCAGTGAGAGAATAGTGATTGGTCTATAGTTAGAGGGTTCAACAGAGTTGCCACCTTTATGCAGAGGAATGGTATAGAGGGATTTCCATATTTCCAGTACGCTAGATTCCTGAATAAAGCTGCTAATTAAGATAGATACAGGATATGCAATAGAGTCAGCAGCAATTTTTAGAAATTGAGGGGGGGTTTATCAGTGAATGGAGAGCATGGTTTTAGTTTAAGAAGCAGGGATTTGATATATTTAGTAGAAACAGGTCACAAGGTAAAAGGCTGAGAGACAGAAGAGCATAGAGGTAAAGGAGTTAGTTATGGAGTTAGTTATGCAAAACAATTAGTAAAACATACCCCTGGATTCACTAATCTTCCATGCAGGACTAACTTAGTCCTGCACAGAAGTGCCTGTTTAGGAGCAGGATGGCAGTGCACCATGCATATTAATGAAGGTGCGCTGCCCGAGCTCCCAAGCTTACACTGAGCGTGTACAAGAGCAGGGGGTGTGTCTGAGAGCAGAGCTGTCAGAATAAACATGCCCCTGCAACGCAGAACAGCAGAAAGTGTTAAGAAATGTGCAAGATCACTCATAGGTGTCCTCATATCCCCACCAACAGACCTCATGTGTACAACAGCAACAGTACATATAAATAAAATGAAAAAAACCTTTTATTTATTTTTTTTAAATCCGATTAAAGCTAACCATAGGTGCATGGGTGTGCCCATCACTTAGCTATGATTAAAGCAGCTTAAAAGGCTGAAGAGGATAACAAGGAAGGTATATGCAAATGAAGTAGCACAGCAATAGTGTAGTGGTCAGAGCATCCGCCTAATGAGTAGGCATTCCCGGTTCGAGTCCCACTGCAGCACAGTCTATTTTACATGGCCAAGCACATTGTAACCAATTTTTTTGTTGCAAAACCCACTAAATAACACATATTTAAGAACTAGAGTACTGCAGGAAATGCACATGTGAAATATCAGTTTCATAATGAATAAGGCACTAGTAAGCAGGTCTAAGATCAACTAAGCAGTAGTAAGCATATGTAAGCACTAGTAAGCATGTTTATGTGCATTTGCATGGGGGTAAGCACTGCCTACACAGATTAAGCAATCTGGAAGCTAACTGAGTATAAGAAACTGTAACTGGATGTTAGCAGTGCTTAGCTCCACGCAAACACGCGCACACCCACTTACAACTGCTTTAAATTGCCTTAATCACTCTGCATCCAATGGCCCATGTTCTGCCCAGCAACAAAATAAACAGCCTTTGTAAGGATCGACCGCTGAACCTATACACTGCAGTCATAGTAGTTAACCACTAAGCCATCATAGCACTACATAAGATTGAGGCTTCAGCAAACAAACCCTCACCACAGGAAAATCAAACTGAACATGTCAAATGAATCTATGTACAGTATGATGTTGTATGACCTGCTACATAACATAAATATGTGAACTGGAGGACTGCAGTAAGGCCAGATGTGAGGCCTTTTTGTAGTAAAGTGTTGAAGTCCCCAGGACCTCATACAGTGCATGTACACACGAATCACAGATACCAGACACAGATATAACATGTAACATAATAAATCAATGTCAAAAGGAAAATATAATGCTAAGTAGATATTAAGCAACACCAAGCATTGCACAGGTCAGCTTATGTGGTGTAAGCAATGTGTAGGCCAGCTAACTTAATCTGCCCAGTGGTATGCCCCTTTAAGCAATGCCAACATTAGGTAAGCAGGTGTGCCCATAGCTTAGCCTTTTCAAAACCATCCAATTACGGGAAAGTGTGGGAAATTGGGTGTATTTAAACCCCACAGGCACCAATAATTCCCATAACTGGTTGCAGCTCCCTACTATAGGCAGAATGGCTGGAGATGGGGAAGGCACTCATTTTAGAGCACAGCTCTGGGCACCAAGGAGTCCAGATTAATGGTATGGCTCCTGGTAAAACATCATGAGGAGAGACTACTGCAGGGCCAGTACCAGGGGTCTCAGTATAAGGTGGAGGCCTGGGACAGTCTCGCCCATGACCTCACCAGTGACACTGGTATCCCCCAAACTGGTCAGCAGGTCAGGCATCACCATGCTGACTTGAAGCTGCGGAGGGGTGATCTCATGGATCAGTGGATCCAAGAAGCAAGGCAGATGGCCAATGTCTCAGCACTAAGTACCCATTCTACTACATAGATAATGATTGCCTAGCTTGTGTATACTATGCACAGGTAATGGCTAAATATCACTGTATTTCTCTGACAGCTGTAAATGAGTGGGCTGTGAACCAGCAAGCCCATGCTGCTAGGCTGCAAGGCTACATCGTGAGGCAGGTTAGTAATATTCCTGCATGTACTGTCATAACAAATAAATATAACATTTCTAGAAAGTGTTGTACTAGTATAAAAATGTATTATGTATGGGATATACTGAATAAACCAGACAATATCACAGGAAGACTGTCATATAGGTTGCGTGGAAAAATGGTGTAATATCTTTTGAATAAAAGTATAACCCCTGAAGTGCTTGTGCACATTCTGCTTTCATATGTTGTTGTCATGTTGCAGTCTATAAATAGTACTGTTGTATTAAGCAGTGTTACCCACACTGTTGAATGCAGTTAAAATGTGTAGGAAGTTCAGTATAACAACGTTGGAAGACCCAAGAGGACAGTCATATAGAACAACTGAGGAAGACTTAGACAGAAGCCATTGGAATGCTTTACACCAATTCCCTGATAGCACAGTGTACTGTGATGTCAGCTGTAACATTTTTACCACACACAGCAGGGGTATAAATCCCAGGAGTGGTAGTAAGTTGTATGCATAATCATACCCCACAACAGTACAGAGATTGTAAGAATGTTCAGATAGAAAGCTGTATGCATAATTAGACCAAACATCTGTACAGACTTTGCTAGAATGTTCAGATATTATGCTGTAAACATAATCATAACCATTAACTGTACAGACTGTGGCAGAATGTTCAGGTAGTAAGCTGTATGCATAGTCATACCCCTCAACTATTCTGATCTGTCCAGCATGTCCAGATAAATGGCCCGAATCTGCTGCCCAGTAATCTGTTTCCCTGACAAATCAGTGTGATGATCCAAGAAATGTAGGCAGCTTATAGTGACATATAACAGATAGTCAGACCTGAACATTAAAAGAGAATGTATATGGAAACAAACCTGTCATTATAGCATCTCACCCAAAGTGTATGACAGCTATTCCAAAATATGTCACATTAACACCTGCAGCCTGTCAAGCCTTGACCAGGCTGTGTGCAATAACAGATTGCTATGTATGTGTATAACATCAACATGGAATCTGGGAGTATGTGTAGTATTTGTCAGGTAGTGTTAACAAATATTTCTCCACAGCTGTTACAGGTAAGAGGTGTAGACTGTATGTACAACACAGTTCTCTCATATACTAGTCTACAAGCATGGAATCTGGGAGTATGTGCAGAATCTGTCAGGTACTGTTAACAACGATTTTCCCCACAGCTATAACAGGTAAGAGGTGTAGACTGTAAGTACAACAAGTTCACTCATATACTTGTCTACAAACATGGAATCTGGGAGTATGTGCAGAATCTGCTAGGTAGTGTTAATGAATTCATCAACAGCTATAACAGGAAAGAGGTGTAGACTACACATAAGACACAGTCCACGTAGATACTAATCTACAAACATACCATTGTACAAAGTAAGGACATTGGGTAGTGTAATAATACATGTAAAGGTCAGATCACTGCAGTGACTAAGAAAGTTGTGAAACTACAGGGATATATTAGTTGTTAACTGACATCTCACTCTCACCCCCACCATATGTGCTACAATAATCTAATTACACACCTGAATGGATACGTGTACACTTCAAACTTTTGCTGGGACATATGTCCTATTGGTTTATAAATATTCACATTTGGTTCTATGCATGTGCCATGTTAAAATACTTCCATATTGGTGGCCTGTTGCCATCAATGAAACCTGCATGCTGTTGTAATGGCCACTGTTGTCCCTTATGTGCATGCGTTCTGCTCGCTCTGCACCTGTTATAAATCTGGTTTCTTGGGTTAATGGGAATACCTATGCATGGCGTTATAACTAATCCTGAATGCTGTTAACTATTACTAACCGATATCTTTGTTAAAACTGCAACACCATAGCTAGTATGGAAAGGCCGGTCCCAGCAGATCCACCTGTCCCACCTCAGCTGGCCATGGCACTGGGCACCAGCATGTCTGGGGCCCAGGCTGGGCTGTCCTCTTCCATTGGTCCTGCACCATCTTCAGATGGAACCACCACAGGGGATGGGCCTTGGCCCCACCTGGGAGAAGTGGCTGAGGGGTACTTGTCACCCGACGTCAGGTCCTGGCCGTGGTGCATAGGGAGCTTGACAAGGTGATTTGAGACCAGCTATGCTAGCTTGAGGGCCATGTGACACAATTAAAGGGTGAGCCTGCCCCTCCTACCCAGCCACTAGAACAACCACCTTTGGGACCGTGAAGGTGCTGTGGTGACTGCCCATGGGTGGGGTCCTCAGTCCCACTGTTTCCATTTGAGGGCTCATGGGCTTGCGACTTCCAAACACCCCTCCCCGTCCAAGGTGTTTGCCCCCCACATGTCATATACCGCCCCTGTATGCATCTTGTTTGTCTTATCTGTTAACCTAATCAACCTACCTCCCCAAATATACCTACTACCCCTCCCCAACTTCCCACTCTCACCTGAAAAGAAAAGGGGCAATCTGTTCCCACAAAAAATCTTGCCCTATACATAGCTGTCCATTTCACACTTGTCCAGTGAACACATGTAATCCAGGCTAATTGGCATCACAATGAATTATTGTTGTCCTCACCCCCACCTAGGGGTTTGAGTGTCCAAATCTACCCCCAAATTCAGTGTATTTGCACAGCTGCTGCTGTAGAAGAAATGGGCAACTATGGACCTTCCCTACACCCTTCCTGCACATCCCTGGCTATTTTCCCTACTGTCTTTCCCTCGTTGTGCCCCTTTTTTCACAACTGACCTATCAACCCCTTTTTCTTTTCTTTTAAAGAAATTAGCGTAGGAGTAAGTGGAAGTAAGTACTTTTAAGCAGCAGTAAGTGGGTTTAAGCCTTTTTTGTGTGGGGGTAAGCACTGCCTACACAGGTTAAGCAATTTAGAAGCAAACTGAGTGTAAGGAACTGTAACCGGAAGTTAGCATTGCTTAGCTCCACGCAAACCCATTTACAACTGTTTTAAGGTGCCTTAATCACTCTGCATCCAGTGGACCATATTCTGCCCAGCAACAAAATAAATGGCCTCTGCAAAGCTCAAACCCAGGACCCTGCACACCATAGACAAAGTAATTTACCACTAAGCCATGCCAGATATAAATAACCCTAATGTTTTCAATAACATATCATCCAGCCCAGTCATTAAACAGTACAGAGAATGTATTCCAACATTTAAATGTATGTGTGTACATATACTAATATCTAAACAGATACAACCTATCTATATATGTAGATATATATATATATATATATATATATATATATATATATATATATATATATATATATATATATATGTATATATATATATATATATATATATATATATATATATATATATATATATATAAACATATATGCATGCAAATGCCTACAGCCATAGATATGTATGTCTACATCTATATTTCTAGATGTATATGGCAGGTTATAAATATGTCAGCAGATATATATATATATATATATATATATATATATATATATATATATATATATATATATTTATACGGGCATACATCTGCAGATAATGGGGAAATAATAACATATATGTCCACATGCATATACATATGTCTACACCTATATGTCTACATATACACAGCAAGGTATATACACACACACACACACACACACATATATATATATATATATATATATATATATATATATATATATATATATATATATATATATATATATATATATATACATATATATATATATATATATATATATATATATATATATATATATATATATAGGTATATACGGACAGTCATATATATGTAAGCAGATATATATATCTATATAGCTATATGTAGCCATACATTTGTAGATAGCAATGGTAGATTAACAAAAACAAATATGTCCACATGAAAAGGTAATGGGGTTTTGAGACCCCAAACAATATACGTCTTGTACAAATAGGCATACCTCCCCCACAGCCAAACACATCCTTCCTGCAATACACTACCGAGTGTTGCAGATCCCATAACCAGGACCTGACATGACATGGCCACAAGATGTTAACAGTACTACCTCCCATCTGTATGATGTCAGGCTAGTATTGGTAACATATCATGCAGTACAGCCCGGCTCCCATAGGAAATGTAAAATGTGGAATCTGTCAACATCCCCAGGATACATATACACAGACACATATAAGCAGATACAGATATACATACACACACACACACACACACACACACACACACACACACATATATATATATATATATATATATATATATATATGTACATATATATAGATATACATGTGACTACACATACACATGCAAAGATATGTACAGTAAGATACATATGTAGAAGGTGCACAAAATATGGAACAGCCACTATGCCTACAGTTCACACCTGAACAACTGGACACTGTATGGGCCACCCGTACAAATGACAAGCACTGCCTGCAGCATATACCCACAGAGAGGTCATAGGGAAAAAACCCACACACAGGTGTGCAGAAACGGAAAACCTTTATTTGTGTACTATTACAGTTCTATATACTATTGCTACTGTAATTGGGATTGTCTTCACATACATGGTGTGTGTGGGAGGTCACATCTGCTTTCCACATGTGTGTCATAGGCTACTGACAGATATCCTACGGACATCATAGGGAAGTACCGCTGCTAGCATGTACCACCTCTGTCAACTGCAGCGGAGATATTGGCCAATATGTGTGGACATTCTGACACAGTCTGTACAGTCCAGTGGTATACACAGAACCCCTTAGTGCAAAACATGTGTACCATGCCTGACAATATGGATGTTAACAGCCATGTAGATGGGTATAACGCATAATGACTGGTATACATATGCCACCATAGGTTATGCAGTCACACACCCCTATCTGGCCTGACGCATAATAACCACTGGTATGGGGGTGCCATAGCCACATACTACCCACTAGATATTGACATACATCTGTACAGCATCCCACTGCTCTGTCTGACATACATGACTGTTAAGGAAGGTCTGGCAGCAGTACATCTTGTAAGTATCTGCACATGACATCTCACTGGGTAAGTACAGTAAACTGTTAGGTATGTAACAATGCACTGGGCAGGCTACAGGCATACTGGCTCAACAGTGGCCTACATCTCCTATGGGGGAATGTACATGTACCTGCATATATAGCAGGCTGTGCAGGCATGTCACAGCACAGGGTAAGATACAGCTGTGTGACAGTGCATAACCACAACAAATGAGAACACAGCCACAGCCATATATGGCAAGATAGCATAATATTACAGTATACTGACTATCTGTTCAACACCATCCTCATATGTGCCACTCACACACTAACCCTACATATACTGGGCCACTACACAGTTTGGTCTGATGGCTGACTGTGGTATGGGACATGTGTGTGTATGGCCCTACAAATGTGTAAGCCAATACAGTAACATACAGTGGAGCAGCATGTAACATCAGATAGGACGGGACCTAGGACGATGACAACTACCACAGTCTGTACACAAGCCAAGGTACATATTAGCAATACACATACTGTCGATATTCACCATAACAACACAGATTTCAGTACTGTGCAAACAACCACAATATGTCCAGGTTATGTAATCAAATATAACGTCTACTGTACATAACATGTGTAGCAGTCTGATATCTCACTGGCTTGTTATCAGATATGATGACACTAATTATGGTGTACAGCATATATGGGCCTCTTAATGCATGACATATGTACAAAGGTTGACTGAGTTGTGGCTGGAAGCACATACACAGGACCAATACTGACACGTTGCTTTGATAACAGCATACATTTACTGTTGTAACAGGGTTTGTTGCAAAATATGTCTTATGAGGGATATGAAGTCAGTAACTGTCATGGCTTACACCATCTACAGACTGCAATCCCCACACTACCTTCTGCAGTTCACAGACACATGCTCTGTGGGTAACACTTGACACCAAAGGTACCACACTCTGCCCAGTCTGCAGATGACCCTACAGATGGGCAGTCCTCATAAACATACAACTGACATGGCAGGTATTAATACATGTAGGACAGCCATATCTGCACACACCCTGTTAAGCCAACATTACTCCAAATGCAGTATAGCAGCACTTACAGAATGTAGTTAGGTCAGGCACATCCCCCTCCTGTGTGTTGGCCTGTTTCCACAATGTATGTTGTCAGAGGTAAATCCCCACTCCATCTGAGGTGCTGTTTGCCAAACAACCAAACGAGTTCCTGCTCACAGTGACTGAAAAGGACCAACACAAACATAATGTTCCTAGATATTGGAGTGTGTTTCCATGCAACTGGCTATGAGAATGTTACCACAGCTGTTTCACATACAATCAGCTGGGGGAGGGCTGCAATTCATGCAGAGGCCATCAGCTGAACATGAGCATTACCTAAAATACACATGCTGCTGCCTAAGAAAAGCAGGTATAGGTCTCCACATCCACCAGTGAGGGAGTGAGGGAGGCAGACAGAGGCACCGGCAAGTCAGGGAGGGGTGGGAGACTAAAAACTAAGCATGTTTGTGTCACAAACCTACCAGCACAGGGTATCAAATCCCTGATGACTGTGTACTGCTATCACACTCCTATGCAGTTGTTGGATGTGCCACATAGGTTACCTGTTGTGGAGTCCGCAGAACATATATGTGATGGTGAGTGACACCTGCAAAAGGGATATGGTAGCTATGGGTCTAGGACTATTCACTGAAAGCACATTTCACTGAAAGTCAAATGACTGTGCACAAATCACTGAAAGCTTAATTCACTGGAAACACAATTCACTGAAATACATTTCAATGAAAGTTATATATGGCCCTTTTCCCACTGTAGTGTGACCCTGGAGTTAGTATATATAGTAAGGGGAGCCATGGGGGCATAACCCCCCACATGGTTTGGATATACATTATGTTCAGAAAAGAGTAATGTATTGGAATTGCAAGTATCCATGTATATAGTTCAAAATATTTAAAATAGGTGGTGCCCCCACACCCTCCTTACTATATATACTAACTCCAGGGATACACCACAGTGGGAAAAAGGCCATATATATCTTTCAGTGAAATGTGTTTCAGTGAATTGTGTTTTCAGTGAATTGAGCTTTCAGTGAATTGTGCACAGTCAAATGTGTTTCATGAAATGTGCTTTCAGTGAATAGTCCTAGACCTGGTATCTATACGGTAGGTGATTTACATGTGCCTGTCCACATGAACAGGGCCAGGGATACATCTCATCACTAGTGAGATTGCCACAACACAGTACTGTGCAGATATCACATGCACCATACGAGTCATACGGAGGTTATATGGGCAAAGGGTATGGGGAGATGTCTGACATCAGACAGCATTCATCAGTATGCCACTGGGGGTTGTAGTGAGTGTGGATGTGATCATACGCATCATACAACGCACATACAAACACACAGTGTGCCAGTACTGATACACATAGGTGCATTTCTGCATGGGTATGTGGTGGTTGACTGTGGCAGATGAGTATACTAGGCTAGGTGATGGGTATACCTTGGCATCAGGCCACATGACAATGGTCTGCATTGTGGCTCAGGCCTGCGGTGTCTGCATTTGCCCACACAGGTGGGTATTGTATCCACGATCCAGTCACCTGGGTGGCTATTGCATGTGGTCAGTTCTATGCATTGCCTGCCATGCATGTGTTCCCTAGTCCATGACATGGATAGTGTCTGGGATGTGCACACCTCCCACATGCATGTACAGTGACATGTGGAACTGTACCTGGGGTGTCGGGCCTATGTTGTGTATACAGATTATCATTAGATGTGCCAGTCGTGGCCACCTGTGGCAGGAACTGGTAATAGACAGCAGGTTCACCCGGCACCTACATCGATAGCATGCTACCAGCATTCCCTGGTGTCAGTGGCATCTGTCCATACAGGGTATGTTTTCAGGCATGGTATGTCCTTTGTGGTTCACATGTGATGGCACAACAGATGTTGCAGGTGTCCAGTGGGGTACATGGGGAAGGTGCACTGTCTGCATGTATGTGCCTATTCGGCAGATTGACAGGGTGCCATGCCCTCTGTAGGTCACTGCAATTACTCCATAGTTACTATCAATCACCAATATGCTGTGTACTACACACATATTGGCTGTTGCCTCGGCATGTGTGTGTATGTGTGTGTGTGTGTGTGTGTGTGTGTGTGTGTGTGTGTGTGTGTGTGTGCACATGTGTGAATGTGACATGGGTTGAGAGTGTGCTCTGGGTAATACTGGGGTTGTTACCTGTAATTGCCTGGCCGTGATGTCACATGTATGGGTATGGATCTGCACCCCAGCCTCTCGGCTGTTTCACATCCATTATCCCTGTACAGTGGGCATTGTGACATCGGGCCACCATAAAAGACATTTGCAAAATCTGCCCCATATTGGGCCCAGGTGTCACACACTCACCTCCACACGGGACACAAATTAGAAACATACACAAACACCTGTCATGTCTGGAAGTTGAACCCCTCCCTACCTAATTTAGTGCACTACAGCACTATGCAGCTATAGTACACACCACAGAGATTACTGGAGTACCCATTCCCCAAAGGTGGTATTTCACATTGGATGACATCAGCAGGACTGCCAAATTAGGCCACTGGACATGTACTGAGTGTGACTAGTCTAAAATGCATTGCTCCCCACACAGACAGTGGAACACACACAAAATATCCACAACCAACATCCGTGGGTATAGAACCCCTAACAGAAGTCTATATCACACTACAACATGAAGCTGTTATAGGTTCATAGGTTCATAGGTAGGTACTAGGCAATTGGCCCAAGGGCCTACGTAAGCCTAGCCAACAAGGTTTCCTGGCTTATGCCACCCAAGAAAGTTATTTTCCTGTGCCACTGTCGAGCAGAGACACAGAAGTGATCCCCGGGGTGTATTTCCTATTTCCCATCCACTCATCAAGATTTTTCTTAAAGAGTGCTAATGAAGAACTTTGCTTGACATAGATGGGTAGTCTGTTCCAGAGTATGGGAAGTATCTGGGATAGGAATCTATCCCTCCAGCATGTCCTGTTTATTGTGGTGACAAGGTTTAGGTCCCTAGAGCATGTAGCTCGGAGGGATTGGGATTTCTTTAGGTGTAGCATGTCCAACAGCTCTGGGTTTGTCACAGCTTTATATGTTAGGCAGAGATCACCTCGGAGTAGGCGATATGCTACAGAGTAAAGCTGGAGTTTTTTGAGGCGGTCAGTGTAGGGCATTTGTTTGAGTCCAGTAATCCTCTTTGTGAGGTACTTTTGTGGCCTTTCCAGCTGCTGCAGATGTCTTGTGAGGTACATTCCAAAAGGGGCGTTGTACTCTATAATGGGTCTAATGAGTGTCGAGTAGAGGGGAACGATGACCTCTTTTTTCCTTGTTGAGAGCCCTTTTATGATGAGGTGTGTCATGTAGAAAGACTTCCTGACTACTGTGGTGATGAAACTATCAAAGGAGAGACTACTGTCCACCTGGGTCCCAAGGTCTCTTATCACGCATTCGGTGTTAAGTAGATTGCTGCCTATGTGGTACTTCATGAGTACAGAATTTTTACCATAGGGGATGACACTGCACATTTTGGCATTGAGCTTGAGGCCATGGCTCTGACACCAGGCATCTGTCTCAGAGAGGCCCTTCTGTAGGATGTTCACATCATTTGGGGACTTGACTATGGCTCCAAATTTGCAGTCATCTGTGAACTTCATTAGCCAGAGGCCTTCTGTGTTATCCTGTACTTCAGAGAAGTAGATACCAAACAGGAGCGGTCCCAGGACGGAACCCTGTGGTACTCCACTTGTCACTGGTTTGAGGTCAAATTTGGAGTCTGCAACTTTTACAGTGTGGGTTCTGTCAGTGAGCCAGTTGGCAACCCATCTTGTGACGTAGGGATTTATGCCTAGTTTATTGAGTTTAGCTATAATTCCAGAATGGGGGATGGTGTTGAAAGCCTTGGCGAGGTCAAGATAGGCTGTGTGAACCACCTTACCCTCATCTACGGCTTTGGTGACTGCCTCAAAGAAGTCAATCAGGTTCAGGAGGCATGATCTGTTTTTCACAAACCTGAACTGGGTGGGATCCAGAGTTTGGAGGTTACCAATGTCTTTGTTTATGAGTTCCATGATGATACATTCCATGGCCTTGCAGACCAGGCTCATCAGGCTAATAGGTCTATAGTTCCCAGGATCAGTGGTGGCTCCCCCTTTGTGGAGTGGGATAACTGTTGCTGTGTGCCATGCAATGGGCACAAAGCCTGATGCAAGGCTATTATTGAACATGGTGCTTAAGTGGGGAGCCAGTTCATTCTGAAGTTCGTGTAAAATGCAGCCTGGGATGTTGTCCGGTACCATGGATGCTGTGTTTTTGGCTTTAGAGAGTGCAGCTTTCACCTGCATAGTTGTGTTTACAGGGACTCTGCATTCTTCCTGTATAGATATGGGCCCTTTAGGGGTGAGGGGGGGTAAAGTTAGCACTGAACCTATCAGCCAGGATGTTGGCAATATCAGTTGGTTCTGTAATTTTCGTGCCTTTGTGCTGTAACTCAGAGCAGATCTGGGTGTTGCCATTGAGATTCTTGGAATAGCTATAGAATGCTTTGTGGTTGTCCTTGGAATTAGTGGTGATTTTATTTTCGTAGCTAGCTTTGGAGGATCTTATAAGGGATCTCATCTTCTTACTGAGGCTGACCAGGGAGCTCCTCTACTCATGGGATTTTACTCTCTTTTGCAACAGTTTCTTCCTTCTGTTGTACAGTTTGTTTATGGCAGGGGACCACCAGTTGGCTTTCTTTTTTGGAGGATAGCGTCTTGGTTCTGTTTGGGATAGTCCGATCCATCCACTCATGTAAGTGCTTATAGAGTGCATTTGTGTAGGATTCAGCAGTTGTAACTGTATTGTCCATCTGCATGGGTGTCATGAAGTTCACTACTTCTGTTTTAAGAAGCATGAAGTTGGCTTTGGAGAAATTTCTTACTGTGGCTTCCTTAATGGGGGGTGGGGGTGGGATGTGGATATCAAGGCTGATTAGCTTATGGTCGGATCTGACCAACGAGGAGCTGACTTCAGGTGTGGAACACCGGTCACTCATGTTGGTAATGACTAGGTCTAGGATATTGTTGCCCCTGGTGGGGGTGTGGATAAGTTGATCTAGGGCATTGGAGTTTATGAATTCCAGAAAGCGTTGCGCTAAGGAGTTGGTACAGGAGTAGTTTTCCCAGTTAATGGTGGGGTAGTTGAAGTTGCCCATTATTAGAGTGTTTGGTTGAACCCTAATATTTTCCAGTACATCAAGAAAAGAGGAGTGGAAATCCTGGGGCATGGTGGGGGATCTGTAGCAAGCTATAATTTTGGATTGCAGTTTTGCCAAGAGTTAGTTGCACTTGGATAACCATGGATGCATTATGCTGAGCAACGAGCTTGGAGGTGTGGATATCCTTAATGAATATGGACACACCCCCACCTTTGGTGTTTCGGTCCAGGTTACATGGCCAAAAAGTTTGGTATGAGTTATAGCCTGGTAGTGCAGGGGTGCTGTCTGGAGCCTTGAACCAGGTCTCAGTCACTGCACAGATATCGATGTTCTCCATTTTAAGGAGTGCCTCGAGAGTGCATTTTGAAATTTAGACTTCTAGCATTGAGTAGCATTACCCTCAGTTTTTAGGTTCATAGGTTCATACTAGGCTATCTGCCCTAGGGCATTTATAAGCCTAGCCAGAGTATGTTTGGCTTTCGCCACCCATTTTAAATTAATTCTGCTATGCCCTTTTTCGAGGTTAGTATACTGTGCCTCTGTCTAACAGAGGATATAGGATGCACCATAGGGATCTCCTTCCCCAAAGGTGTATTTCACATTGGATGACATCAGCAGTACTACCACAGTAGGCCATTGGATATGTACTGAGTGTGACTAGCCTAAAATGCATTGCCCCCCACACAGACAGTGGAACACACACACATCCACACCCAACATGCGGGGGTATAGAATCCCTAACAGGGGTCTATATCACACTACAGCAGTGTGCAGTTACAGGACATGTTATGGAAATTACTGTGCTACAGTTTCCCAAAGGTGTATTTCTAGGTGGATGACATCAGCAGCCTTCTCAAAGATGTGCATTTGAATTGTAGGGAGTGTAACTACCCTAAAAAGCATTGTTATCTACACAGATAGACACACACACAACTACACAGTTACTATGTCTAGAAACTGAACTCCTACCTAACTATTTTATCACACTATGGCAGTACGCAGTTATGGGATGCGCCATGGAGATTACTGGGATACAACTTTTCCAGGGATGTATTTCTAGGTGGATGACATTAGCAGCCTTACCAAAGTAGAACATTGCAATTGTAGGGAGTGTGACCACCCTAAAACATTGTTCTCTACTCAGACAGACACACACATGCACACACACAGTTGCGAAGGCTGGGGTTAGAACTCTTACCTAACTAGTTTATCACACTACAGCAGTTATGGGACATGGCACAGAGATTAATAGGATACAGCTCTCCCAAAGGTGTATTTCATAGTAGATGACCTCAGCAGGCTTGTCATAATGGGGCTACTGGGAGGGCAGTGTGTATGTGCATGCACCATAACCTATTCATCTAGGGTTGGACATACCACATACGGGCACAACCTGGGTCATATTCCACAGATATGTATATACAGCTGCTAGATGACTACTTCCTTGAACAGTCATGTTGCACAGCTGGCACGTGCACCACATACTCTGTAATGCTGACAGATACCAGTGGCTAGTGTCTGCAGTGTTTGACATCAGACCCTCATCTGGTTGTGGCCCTTTGGCTGTGTGCTGGGTGAGAGAGCCCTGGATGGCTCCTTGTTACAGTCACCCTCTTCCACACATCTATGCATGTATGTCTACCTTTCACTTATTATACTGTGTTGTCCTTACATATCTGCCTGTATTCCTATCCACTTTGTGTACAAAGCATGTGTGGTGCATACTGAGGAGTGTCTGCACTAACATCTGCGGCTGGCAGATATGTCTGGTCCACTGGTGTTTGCAGACATGGCCTTCATGTGTTTAAGTGTCTGAGCTTGCCCAGTATGACCTTTTAGTATGTTGTTGACTGACATTGCCTTCATTACTCAAGTGTGTGGGCATGCCCAGTATGGCCATCTATATTGAATGTGTGGATCGGGTCCAGGTAGTTTGTACTACAGTGCTGACCTTTGTGTTGTACACCTACAGGTAGCATGCTGTCTCTGCAGGGTATCCGTCAATCATTTGGCATAGACTGTTACTACATTTCTGCATAGGATGGGGGGGGTGCACCTGACTATTTCTACATTTCTACACAGGAGTGGGGACACACACCTGACTGCTACTATATTTCTACATAGGAAGGGGGGGCACACCTGACTATTTCTATGTTTCTACACAGGATTGTGGCGGGGCACACCTGACTGTTACTATATTTCTACGTAGGATGAGGGGCACACCTGACTATTTCTACATTTCTACACAGGATTGGGGGGGCACACCTGACTGTTACTATATTTCTACGTAGGATGAGGGGGGCACACCTGACTATTTCTACATTTCTACACAGGATTGGGGGGCACACCTGATTGTTACTATATTTCTAAGTAGGATGGGGGGGCACACCGGGCACTTGTACACATTTGCTAGGACTGTACTGGTATGTCGGGTACTGCATTTCAGTCTGTAGTCTTACCTATCATGCTGGCTAGAGGCATACCAGTGTACTACAGATCTTAGCTTTTAATTACCTACATATTAGTTTCTGACTTCCTAGCTTTCAGAACTGACATCCCACTGCCTGACCTGATGTAGTCTGTCTGTGTAGGCCTGGGGGGGAGGTTACCCATAGGCCTCATTCAGAGGCCATAGCACAGCCTTTGTTTGTGTTTGTCTACACCTGTCCTGCTGGCTGTGACTGTTGTTGGGTATGTGACACCCCCTGACTGGCATGTGTGAGTCACTTTTATGGGTGTACCAGTATTTACGATGGTGCTGCAGGGCTGCCTATGTCAGATGCACATAGTACACTCCTTACACATGGTTAGGCACAGGTAGTGTAATGTTTGGCATTCCTTTTACTGTATGTGAGAGTCGGAGAGAGGTGTTATTTCCTGGGTCCCTCCCGTGTCAGTGTATGTGCTATGCGTTGCCTCTTTACCAAGGCTTGGGCATACTGGGCACGCCTCCTTCTGCCTATTGGGGCAGGTTCAGGTTGTTCCTTCTCTGAGTCACTCTGTGCCTATGCAGGCCTTGGCAATGGTGGGGGGCTGTGTGGCCCTGCCCCGTACTGTTCCTGCTGCAGATGTTTCCACAGGATCATATTGTGTAGCATGGCACATACAAGGGCAATTTGGGTACATGTAGCTGATGAGTACTGCAAGGCTCTACCGGATGTGTCCAGGCACCGGAAATGTGACTTGAGCATCCCAAACACATGCTCTATTATGATTCTTGTTTGTGCATGTGCCTCATTATGGTGTTCTTGTTTGGGTGTGTGTGCATTTCTGATGGGTGTTATCAGCCACGTCTCCAGTGTGTATCCAGCATCCTCCACTAGGTGACTGTGTGGGATGTCCCCATTGGCAAATTTCTGGTACAGCTGCATCATATGCCAGATGTGGGAATCTTGATAGCTTCCAGAGCAGCCAGCACACATGTTCATTATTATGCCCTAGGCATTACACATGACCTGGCAGTTGATGGAGGAGAAGCCCTTGTGGTTGATGTAGACCCTACCCCACTCACCGGGTGGTGCTTTGATGCATATGTGCATGCAGTCTATTGCACCCACTACCTCAGTGTATTCTGCTATTTGGTGAAAGGGACGCATATTGCTGGCGAGTGTCTCACGGGTGTTGGGGAAATATACATTCTCACTGACATGTGCTGACATGGCATCCAGGAACTGGTGGAGTACCCTGGATGCTGATGCCTGTGAAATCCCCATCATATCCACAGTTGGCCTTTGGAAAGTACCTGTAGCTAGCATTCTTAGGCCTACACATACCTTGGCATCCACTAGGATGGGTTCCCCACTGTTAGTTCTGTGTGTCAGGCGTGGCCGGCACAGCTGAACAGTTTGCTGTAGGAGGTCCCTGTCCACCCTATAGCGCTCCACTATCTCCAGCTCATGTAGCCCCTGGTAGGTTACCCTGGGTCTGTGCAATCTTTTCCATCTCCTCACTGTGAGTTGGTTGGCCAGTATTCACATCCTCACCACCCTCAGCTTCTTCCACAAGTTATAGCTATTGCAGCCCACTATTATTTTGCTGTTGTGAGTGTTAAAAGTTCCCCGCTTGTTTACACTGGTGGTGTAGACTGTGGGCAAAACCAGAGAGGAAGGTGTTTGCTTAGTTTACAGTAGTGTTCTGGGCTGGGTTGGGCTGCTGTCTGTGTACTTGGCTGATTCTGATACATTTCACCTGCCAGCTAAGCTAGTTCACCTTCATTACCTTCCTACTGCTGTTTTCCCTTCCAATTGCCTTTCTGTTTAAGCCTGGGGGTGCGCCGCACAAACAGATTGCTCAAATGTGCACATTGCTGCTATTTCCAGGTTTAACCTCTTTTTTCTTCCTGTAAAGCCTGGTGCGCGGCTCATGCACCTGCTTAGGCTTTGTAAAGAGTGCTAAGCAGGTTTAGACACACCCCCTAGCTTAGGTGTGCTAACCTAGGAGCAATTCCAAGCCACAGGGGCTCCAATCCACTTACAGTATGCCTGACACCCCCCATGATGTCAACTAACTCCTAGGCTTGCACCAAGCTATTCCTACTCTTACATTGTTGAGACCTGACTCACATGCTGGGGAAACTGGGATTTATTATCCTTCTCCTCATTTGCATAGGATTGCTAATGCATAGTTACATGCCTCACACTGAGCCTCCCCCCTTAGCAACCACTACTCAGTGGCCAGATTGTCTGCTGCCTGCCATTGACTTGCATGGCAGGAAACTGATTTTAGTTAGAATGCTTATTTTAGGTTTATTTTATTATTTCCCCCCGATCCCATTTGCGTGTGGCTGCCCTACTCTTAAACAACCAAGACTGGCTAAAAAAAAAAAAAAAAAGTTGATTTATTTATTTATTTATTTATTTTTTGTTTACAATGCCAGTTGCCTTATACTTGGCCATTGACATGCTTACTACATGATATGCAGTCTTTATTTGGAGCTGTCATAGCTCCATTTTGGATTTTGCAGAAATGTACTCGGTTACTAACCGAGTACATTTCTGCAGATTGCACTAGTCTTGCACGGACTGTTGCAAGCTTCCTGGATTGCAAAATCACCTCATTTGTATAGATTTCACCTGCAAATTGGGTGATTTGCATACCAGGGCTTAGTCCATACAAGATTAGTGCAGGAGTGTTTATGCACACCCCTGCAGGCTGTTCCTGGATCACAGAGCAGACATATTGCCTGCTTGAGCTCCTGCACTGATCTTGCACTCTGTGCAAGCTTTTGAGAATCCGGGGGATGTTCTTTAAAGTTCACTTGACACAGCAATTAGCTGAATACTTATGGTGCATAGCTGCACTCTGTGACCATATGTGACTGATTCTTAAAAGTAAATGTCAGTTTTTGTTCTGGGATCTACCCTGGAGACAACCAGTACCCAGGTGATGCTTTGAAGAGTTTTGTAAAGGAAATGTGACTTGAAGTGGGTTAAATATTAAGGGCATCTATAACTAAAAATGTCTGGGGACTGGTATCATGTGAAATAGATTTTGTTTATTTCCGTGTGTACACTTTTTATATCTGTAGCCTGAATCTGTAATGCATTCTTTTATCTATAGATAACATAAGCCAAAACTATATTCTGTCTCTCTCTTATTCACTTGAAATAATATGGCTAGTAGATAGAGTAGGGAAACTCAACTTGGTTTTACCTCCAAGGAGTGAGGTGATGAGCTTGAACTTCAGTATTTGACAGTGGAATGAAGCAGGTAGGAAAATAAGCATAAAGGCCATTTTGTTATGCCACATCTTGTTGAGAGCCTCTTAAGAATTTATTTCACCATGTATCCCACTTGTGTGCCTGACAGATTTGTGAAATACTGTTTTTTTCAAGTATTGTCATGGATAAGACGGCACAGTTTCCTTATTTTGATAAGAGTTTTCAATAAAAATAAAGATTGTTTCACTTTCTCTGTGGTAGTGTAATATTGGAATCAATATATGGAAATAGCAGGGGGTACTACTCTTCAACAAGGGTTACAGAGCACTGGCCGTCATTCAAAAATCTGCCTAATCAAGGAGTTGGTGCAGTCAGTGTAAATTTAGTGAGCTTTTTCTTGAGTTTGCCCTGAAATAATGCACCAGATTCAAAATGTGTGGAGTCTGCATGTCCTCCACGCAGTCGAGTGGCGTTCAAAAGACATGCATGAATGGGTGTGCCTTCGCTGAAGGTTGGGTGTCAGGCTGGCAACTCAGCACCATAAAAATCTATTGCCAATCATTAGTGGACCGGAGTTCCGCTGTGGCGACCCCTAACCAGGAAAAGCCGAAAAGACAAAAAAAAAAATTCCAAATGAAACCCAAGTACCAATTCCCTATACCTTCAACAAATTTAGATGGTTTCATATTCCTGATTTTCTTAGGTTTATGTTTTCCTGGAGCACTAATGTTTCCTTTTAATCATATGCTTTCCCATTAGTATCAAAAATAGTATATACTAAGAAGGAGTCAAAAAAAATTGTTTATGTAAGGTCATTTATGACCATTTTTGCTACAAAAAGAAAAACATCTTTTTATTAAAAGAAGCATGATGTACACCCAACTGTGTATCATATGCTTCACTGTTCAAAAGTTCCCTCCATTCTCGAAGAGGGTAAGACATGCTAGACTGAGGGAGAATTTAAGACTACCCATCATATTATCAAGCTTTACCTTAAAGGTGGCAAGGGTGCTACTCTGCTTAACATGCAGTGAAAGTTTGTTCTAAATGTGGGTGATACACTGCGATATGAATCTGTCAAACCAATGTGCATGTGTCTTATTTATTTGTTGATGAAGGTTTAGTTAGTTTAATGTATGAGATACCGTTTGCTCTGTGAAGTAAAAAGATGTCAGAGACAGCTGGTTGTTTCACAGCGTGAAAGGCTAGACATTGATCTTTTTTGTTATGAATCTATGGTCTTTCAAGTTGAGTGATATAGTCAGACAAATACATGCCAAAAGGTGCATTATATTCAATAATGAACCTGATGAATTCTTGGTAAAGGCGAATTAAGACATCTATAGTGCTAGGTGAGGTGCCATTGGAAATTAGATGAGCCAGACAGAAGGCTTTCTGAATTACTGGAGAAACATGATGATCAAATGATTAGGAATGGTCGACAACAGTGCACAGATCCCTTATGACAATGTCCGAGTGGAGGGGTGTCTCACCTGAATGGTATGTGAAAATGTTATGTTTACCAAAATGAGCTATGCTGCATTTTTTCACATTTAATTTGAGACCATTGTTCTTATACCAGTTGTTAACATCGTGTAACCCATATTGTAGCAATAATGAGACAGTGGAAGATTGAATAACAACATCCAATTTACAGTCATCTGCAAACTTAGGTCAGGAGTGCTGGCCTGAATTTCTGTTAAATAGATGTCAAATAAGAGAGGGACAAACAGTGATCCGTATGGTACACCACTGGTAACTCTTGCTTTCAGAAGTGGCAGCTGCGACTCTAGCCACATGTTCTATAAAGCAACCAGTTTGCTATCCCCAATACAACATAAGGATTTATATTCAGATTTATAATTCTGTCAATAAGGCCTTGGCCATTTCCAGATGTGCTATATTTATTTATTTTGTTTATTTACAGTTTCTTTGCCAGGTTAGTCCATTGGGCCAAAAAAAAAACATTTTCAATGGAGTCCTGGGGAGAAAAGCTCCAACGAGGTTAAACAAATGAAAAGAAATTAGACATAAACCAACAAAATATTACATAGTTTAAAAATTTGTTGTATACAATGATGTTTAAAGACTTCTTAAAAAACATAATGGTATAAAATGGTCTACGGGGAAAGCAAAGGTAGTATAAATACATGTAGATATACATGGTCTACAGTAGTAGAGGTAATGAGCTTCACAAGTCAATGTGTAAAAGAAAAAAAGAAAAAAGTCAGAGAAAAAAGTAATTCAGGGTTATAAGTGAAGTGAGGCTGTAAGTATATAAGAAAGTAGTAAGGAGTGTAGGTCTAACAGGAGATACGGTGGAAAATAGATAGTGGGGATCAGTGTTATAGTTGAGGTGAGAGAATGGAATTGAGAAAGAGAGGTAAGGTGATTATGGAGAAGTAGAAGGGAGTCAGGTGGGGTGGGAGCAGAAGCATTCCCAGGGAGATGAGAGGTGGGAATGGAGCAAGGTCTTGAAGGTGGAGTGGTTATTGGTGGTATGAATATGTGGTGGGAGGGAATTCCATAGTCATGCTAGAGAGAAGGATAACAGGAATTTGCCTGAAGTGCACGCAGGTTTGTGTACTTCAAGCAGGTTCTGATTTTTAGACCTGAGTTGTCTGTCAGGCTGATGCATATTGAGAGGGGAGGCAAGGAATAGCAGAGAAAGGGTTTAAGGATGAGTTTATGTGCATAAGAAAGTTGGATGAAGGCGAGATGATGGGGCAGTTCAAGCCAATTTAATTTGTGGAGGGCATTACAGTGATGGGTGGAAGATGTGGCTCCAGTGGCAAACTTTGGGATTTTGTTATAGCAGGAAGCTAGTTTTGCCCTTAGACTGGATTGGAGATTAGTAAGGAGGGGGTGCCATACAACAGGGAGGGGATAAGGTAGGCTGTAGAAAGGACATGCTTAGTTGAGGGAGTAAGGTAGCGGTTATGGTGGTAAAGCATGCCTAGATTTGGTGGGATTTCTTTATGCTTGAAGATGAATGTTGAATTTTAATTGTTCGTCAATGAGGATACCAAGAAGCTTTGTATGGGGTACGGTTTTAATAGGGGATCTTGTTTTGGCTAGTTATTCAGAAAGAGTTCTTGTCTATTTTAGTACACATTGGGGGGGTGAATATCATGATTTTGGAGTTGGAAGCATTTAGTGCTAGGTGATTTTTTAACATCCAGCATTCGGTAGAAAAGAAGGCTTCTTGAGTTAGTTCCTGAAGTTTTTGGAGGGATTAACAGAGTAGATTATTGTAGAGTCATCTGCATATCGGATGAGCTTAGCATTAGGAATACACTGGTAGATGTCATTTATGAATATGTTAAATAGTAGTGGACCTAATATGGAACCCTGTAGTACACCTGTGAGGGTATTAAGGAAAGGGGATGTACAATTTTTCCACTTGATGGATTGTTGCCTATTAGAGAGGTAACTGGAGAACCAGTCGATAGAGGAGGTAGATAGATAAAATGAGAGAATTTTGACAAGAGGAGGTTATTTGAAATAGTATCGAAGTCCTTCTGCCGGTGTCCCATGTGGAATTGACAGTTTCAAGGAAGTAAAGGATAGCAGTGGTGATGCTGTATTCAGGCCTGAAACCATGTTGTGTGGGGGTTAGCAAGTGGTTATCTAACAGGTAGGGTAGTAGTTGTAGATGAATGCATTTTTCTAAAAGTTTAGAGGTAGGGGAGAGAATGGCAATTGGCCGGAAATTAGAGATATTTGTATTGTTTCCCCCTTTGTGAAGGGGGATAATAAAGGCTTTTTTTCCAGAGTAATGGTACATAAGATTCTTGAACTGACCAGTTTATTAGGACAGAGATGGGGAAGGCTATGCCATTGGCAGTTAGCTTAAGGAAGTTTAATGGAAGGTCGTCTGGGGCATTTGAACATGGTTTCAATTTATGTAGGAGTTTTTTTATGGTAGAGATAGGATTAGGTTTGAGAGTAAAAGGTGGGAGTTGAGTAGTTTTGGTGCTAAAGGAGGGTGCATTGGGGGGATAGGTGAATGCAGGGTAGGTATATTATTTGTGAAAGATGTGGTGAGTTTAGCTATTGAGGCTATGAAGAAGGAGTTAAATTGGGTAGCTAAGGAGAGATCAGAGATGTTAGGATCTGGGAATGGGTTTTCTTTTTTACTAGGAAGGAGGAGGGTAGAGACACTATTCCATAACTTTTTAGGGTTAGTTTTGTGGTTATTTTGAAGTAAGTAGTAGAAGGATTTTTGGTCAGAGGCTATGTGTTGTTTGACTTTGTTACGATGTTGCTTATAGTCAGTCAGGGAGGTAGAAGTGTTGTGTTTCTGGTAGTGTTTCCATGCTTTGTCCCAGAGGTGCATGAGGGTTGTGGTCAATTTGGTTATCCAAGGGGCAGTATTGTATTTAACTCTTTTAGTTCTAAGGGGAGCAAAGCTATTTAACAGGTTAATGAAAGTAGTATTAAAGTAAGTAACAGCATTATCCAGGAGGAGGGATTTTAGAGGGGTCCAGTTAATGTGTCTTAGAGTCAGAGAAGGTTTGAGGATTGAAGTTTTTAAGAGAGCGAGTCAAATATAATTATGAGATAGATGTAGTGAGGTGGGTGAATGACAAGCGAAGGCAGGGAGATGATCACTAAGAGAGTCAGGAAGGGTACCCCTGTCAGAGATAGTATGGGGGTGAGAAACTAGTATCCAGTCCAGAGTGCTACTGGAGGAGCTGTCTTTAGAGGGTGTAGTAGGTGAATTGATCAGCTGGATGAAGTTATATAGGTTTAAATTCTGTGAGGTAGTGGGGGATTCAATGGTGGCCCAATTAATATTAACATTGCCTAGAATTATAGTTTCATTGCTTATGTTAGATGAGAACCAGGAGAGGATTTCCTCAAGAATAGGAATGTTATTAAAGGGTAGTATGTAAAGAGCAGCAACACATATGTTTTTCTGTTTATTTATATTTAGGAGAGCCAGGGTTAGCTCAGTAGTGCCAAATTGGGGTATGAGCTTAGTATAGGGAATTACAGATAGGGAGGAAGAAAACAGGAGAGCTACTCCACCACATTTCCTATGAGTTATGTCATTTCTTATGATGTTATAGGTGGGAGGAGTAATACTGGGGTCATTTATATGAGGTTTTAGCCATGTTTCAGTGATAGAGAGGATGTCAGTGTGGTTGTGGAGTATGGTTCCATATATACATGTGTTCTGTTTGCTATGTGGTTGCCGCACATCTGTTGTTTTGTGCTAATGGGGATGTCTATGCATGCTGTTGGACATGATCTGGGAATGTGTGGACTATTACTACCCACATATATTCTATAACAGTGAGACAATAGCATGTTTGGGGGCCAGTTGCCAGCAGAACCACCTCTCCCACCCCATCTGGCCATGTTACCAGGCCACATCACATGTGAGACCCACCCTGGGGCCTCCTCATCTACTGGTCCTGCACTACCTTCAGGTTGAACCACCTCAGGGGATGGTGTTCACCCAAACCCAGGAGCACACACAGACAGGATCCTGTCATCCAAAGTCAGGTCCAGGGTCTGGTGCATAGGGAGCTCCACAGAGAATTGGGAGAAGTGTTACAGCACCTTGAGGCCCTCAGTACACACTCTTAGGGTCCGCATGCTCCTCCTGCACAGCCCCCAGCCCAGGCACCTTCAGGGCCATGACGCTGATGTTGTGACTGCCCATTGGTGTGGACCTTGGCCCCATTGTTTCCGTATGGGGCTCATGGGCTTGCACAGTGCAGATGACACTCACCATCCAGGGTGTTTACCCACCACATGTGTCATATACCACCCCTGTAGGCTGTCTTCTCTATCTTCCAACCCAACCTACGTCCAGAAATATACCTGCTATCCTTCCCCAAATTACCAATCCTACTTTCACACACAAGGGCAATGTGTTCCCAACATGGGGTTCACACCTGACATAACCATTCATTTTGCGCACACTTACTGCTGTCTATATATGTGTGTATTGATATGTGTGATGTTCCCTCACACATATCATACAGCACTGTCATTCAATAGTAGGGGACATGTATTTATATACATATGTGTGTTTATATATATGTAGACACACACACATATATATATATATATATATATATATATATATATATATATATATATATATGCATGTAGATAAATATTATGAGTTTATATATATATATATATATATATATATATATATATATATATAAAATATATTATATATATATTATATATATATATATATATATATATATATATATATATATATATATATATATATATATATATATATAAAAGTGTCTGTATATCTGTAGATATATATATATATATATATATATATATATATATATATATAAATACACACACACACACACACACACACACACACATATATATATATATATATATATTATATATATTTTATATATATATATATATATATATATATATATATATATATATATATATGGGATGCATTCAGACATTAGGTCCACATTCTCTAAAGCTTCTTCCTGCACAGCTGCACTGTTCTTCCTTGCTACAACACAGACAGGTGCCACATGTGAACACAGCCTAACATTAGGAGGGTATATATAGGGACAGATTGCAGGTAAGCCTGTTACACACCTATGGCATTTGTGCATAGTACATTACACGTTAACATGACTGTCCTGCAAGTAGTGGGCACTGAAACCCACGTGTCCATCATAATGGCATTACTTCCACCACCAGCTTTTGGCCACACTAATATACATGTCTTGCATTACACAACACACACTATGATGGCTTACATCTTGTCAGTCAGTGCTGATCTGCATAGTTGACAGGTATGGCCCACTGCCCATAGGGACAGACACTATTGTCCATAGCAGTTGTTCAGCTGGACATTATTACAACAACACCTGATGGCACATATAAATCAATCCACATCATCTATCCCATTATTATGGACCAAGTACTACATTCAATAACATGCATATATACTTCACATACCAGTTAAGGGAATGATGTCTCTTCTGGATACAGTTTGCTGTGTGGATGGCTGGATGGATGTTTTTTTTTGTTGTTTTTTTATTTTGTTTGTTTTTGTTTTGTTTTTTTTTCTGTCTCTCTGTCTGTCTCGGTCTCTCTCCTCTAAATGGATTGAGCTACTTTGAATAGATTGCAGCATGGATTTTGTAAGTGATGCACATGATCAGGTGATGGCCTCTGCACCAATCAGTGTTCACCACTTGCTACCTGCATGCAGCCTGCTGTGTAGTACTTCCAATTACCACTGTCATGGCAACCCACTACTATAAATTCCTATATCATGTGGGAGTGTTCCCTTTACCTTTCCTGTATGGAGGACATCCTTCCTGTGTGTGGGCAGCACTGTTGCAGACAGCAGATAGCAATACCTCTTACAAGAGGACTTGCAGAGCCAGGCCAGCTACATATTTGTATAAGATTCCAGACCTACAGACAGTGTGAATAGTGTTGTTATATGCATTGTATACCACCAGTATTACAGGGTTTGTGTGTACATACTAGTTTAGCATGGAATGCAGTCTGTCTGAAAGCTGTCAACTGTGGGCCTATCCACATGATGGCCAGAGGATTGCCTGTTATGTTTTGTCTGTCCACCACACAGGTCTTGTGTCAGATATATCACTGGTATTGTGTCTGTTGAGTGCTATCAGTACATGGCTACATCCATTTGTGTTTCTGATTTCATATTCCCCACTAAGGGTATGTTGCAAACTATCCTGTAACACTAGCAACCTTCTCAGTGTATAGCAATACTATTTCAAATATGGCCCTGTATTCCGGACTCTGACCTCCACCTATGTACCAGGCTTTGTTCATATGATATGCAGTAAAAGGTTGTTATGTAGTGGCCTATGATTATGTCATGCCACCATTCCTGCCATCATTACAGTGATGTTGTGGTCTCCATACATATTGTGGGGTAGGGTTGATATATATGTGAGCTACAGCTGGACAAAACATGTGTGTCCTGCTGCAGTTCAGATGTCAGTGTTTAACAGTTTATATGCCCCTGTAAGTCAGTCTATGGGGGAGTGGTATGCACCATATATAACCTAGGCTGTTACAACATGTGAGAGATATCAGTAGTAAAATGCCTTAAGGTATATGGCTGTACATTTTCATACTTTTCACCTTGGGAACATTGGTGGCCTAGTGCTTACTGTCAGACTGTTCTGTTTGTCAGTGTGATAGTAATGTTTTCAGTTAAGCATTGTTATGTAACAGATACATCCTCATTGTGGCAACTTAATTCTTTTCCTCCTAAGGGTTAAGTACAGGGTGTAATTGGAGGCTGCTGAACTATACATCTGCATTACTTACTGTTGATTGATTGTTATTCTGTGGCCCAGTCTTTCTTTACTGTTGTACTACTTGAAAGCCTTGGCCTGAAAAGCAACACATGGTATGCTTTCAGATTACTGTATAAAATTATCTGCTTGAGAGTTGCATTACTCAGTTAGTATGTATTTCAAACACCTAACAGCTATATGACATGGCATATACAACTGTAATAGTACACAAGTAAACATTTTTTATGTATACAAACCTGTGTGTGGTGTCATATCCTTTGACTTCTCTGTAGGTATATGTTTCATGCAATCCATTTTAAAAGGTGGCAACTGTAGGAATACTGTCTGTTCAATATGCTGTGCACCCTCTAAATATGTATCTTCCTATACATATCTTTGTGTGTGTATGTATATTTACATATATATATATATATATATATATATATATATATATATATATATATATATGTGTGTATATGTATCTTTGGAATGTGTATTGCTTCCATATTGTACATTCACTATGGTAGCCAGACTGTACTGCATGATATGTTATTGATACCATCCTGACATCATACAGGTGGGATTGATTACTGTTAACTTCTTGTGACTATGTTGTGTAGGGTCCTGGGTATGAGATTTGCAAGTGTTGGTATTGTGTTACAAGGTACAACTGTTTGGCTGTGGGGGAGGGGGTGATATCAATAATTACAAGAGGTACTTAGCTTGGGCCCCCTCACCCCCATTAATGGTGCTTTTGGTCATATGTGTATTTGTTGTGTTCTGTTTTATAGCTATAGATATATATCTGTATATACCTATATATATCTGTTTACATATGTATATTTGACATGGCTTAGTGGTACATCACTTTGGCTGCGGTGTGCAGGGTTCGAGCATTGCGAGGGCTGTTTATTTTGTTGCTGGGCAGAACAAGGGCTGTTGGATACAGAGTGATTAAGGCACTTTTAAGCATTTGTAAGTGGGTTTGCACTGGTTTGTGTGAAGGTAAGCACTGCTAACTTCCGGTTATAGTTTCTTATACTCAGCTTTTAAATTGCTTAACCTGTGTAAGCATTGCTTACCCCTGTGCAAACAGGATTAAACCCGCTTACTGCTGCTTAAAAGTGCTTACTCCTGCTTACCCCTGCACTAATTTCTTTAAAAGAAAAGAAAAAGGGTTGACAGGAAAATGGTGAAAAAGGGGCACAAAGAGGGAAAGACAGTAGGAAAAATAGCTAGGGATGTGCAAGATAAGTCCATAGCTGCCCATTTCTTCTACAGCAACAGCTGTGCATATACATTGATTTGGAGGTAGATTTGGACACTCATACCCTGAGAGAGGGGTGAGGATAACAATAATATGTTGTGAAGCCAGTTAAACCAGATTACATGTGTCCAGTGGACATGTGTGCAAAATAGACAGCTATGTATGGAGTGAGATTTTTATTTTGGGAACCGATTGCCCCCTTTTTTTTAAGGCGAGAGTGGGATGTTGGGGAGGGATAGTAGATATATTTGGGGAGGTAGGTTGGGTAGGATAACAGACAAGATGGACAAGACAGCATACAGGGGTGGTATATGACACATGTGGTGGGGTAAACACCTTAGATGGGGAGGGGTGTTTGGAAGTCGGAAGTCCATGAACCCCCTAGTGGAAACAGTGGGACTGAGATCCCCAACCATGGGCAGTCACCACTGCACCTTCATGGCCTCAAAGTTGGCTGCGCTGGGGGCTGGGTAGGAAGGGCAGGCTGACCCTCTAGATGCACCATACATCCCTCAAGCTGGCATAGCAGATCTCCAAACTCCCTGCGGAGTTCGCTATGCACCAGACCCCAGGCCTGACGATGGGTGACAGTATCCTGTCTGCGCCCGTTCCCGGGGAGGCAAGCCCCATCCCCTGAGGCGGTTCCACCCTAAGGTGGTGCAGGACCAGCGGACAAGGAGGTCCCGGGGTGGGCCCCAGATGTGCTGGTGCCCGGTGCCATGGCCAGATGAGGTAGGAGAGGTGGGTCTGCTGGGACTGGCCTTCCCAAACTTGTTATGGTGTTTCAATTTTAAAACATATGTGGGTTAGCAATACTCAACACATTCCAGGATTAGGTATAACAGCATGCATAGATATTCCCATCAACCCAAAACACTAGATATGGAACATTTGCATAGCAAACAGAACATATGCATATATGGAACCACAGTGGCCATTACAACAGCATGCAGGTACATTGATGGCAGCATGCCACCAATGTGGAAGTATTTCAACATGGCACATGCATACAAACAAATTTCAATATTTATCAAACAATAGGACATATGTCCCAACAGTAGATTTAATTGTACACAAACAAATTGAGTTGTGTGTTTAGTTTATTGTTGCAAATATGGTGGGGGGGGGGGAGATGTCAATTAACAGCCTGCGTATCCCTGTAGTTTTCATTGTTTTCTTAGTCGGTGCTGTGATCTATACTTTACAGGTATTATTACACTACCCTATGGCCTTAGTTTGGACAGTGGTATGGATGTAGACAACTATATACATGAACTGTGTTTTACCTGCAGTATACACCTCTTACCTGGTATACCTGTGGAGGTATTGTTTGTTAACACTACCTGACTGTTTCTACACATATTCCCAGATTCCAGGTTGATGTTATGCACATACCCCTCCATCTCTTATTGCACACACTCTGCGCATGTCTTGACAACATGCATGTTAAACTGGGGCATATTTTGACTATTGCCCTCATAAACCTTTGGTGAGTTGTTACAATGACATGTTTGTTTTCATAGATATTTTTCAAATATTTACAGGCCTGACAGTCAGTTATATGACATTAAATGCTGCCTAAATGTCAGAGATTATCATGCTGATATGCCAGGGGGACAGGGTAACAGGCAGCAGATATGGGGCCAATTATCTGGACACTCTCGACAGATCTGTACAGTTGATGGGTATGATTCTGCATACAGCTTACTACCACTCCCAGGATTCGAACCATGGCTGTGTCTGCTATAAATAAAACAGTGTACATCACAGTTGAGTGTGCTATATAGATATTGCTGTGTACCTTTTCTCTGAATTCTGTCTAAAAGTCTCCCGTGGTTTTACAATCTGACCTTGTAATTACAACACTCTTATACAGGGTTTCCTAGACAGTTTTATTATGTAGCACTGTGTGGATGACAGTGAGTAGTAATACCTTATTAGTCAGAGATACTACAACACTAACACTGCCATACAATACCAGACTAAACAGTACCAGTCCAGGATTTCAATCTTTTATTTCTAGGCACAGTTTTTATATCTGACAGACCTGTGGGGGGAATGTTTGTTAACACTACCTGAATGTTGCCACACATATTACCAGATTCCACATTATATTATGCACATAAGTCTCACTCTGTTACTGCACACACTCTGGTCATAGCTTCACAACATGGGGGTGGAATTGGGACATACTTTGCTTATTACTCTCATAACACTTTGATGAGTTGCTAGAGTGGCAGGTTTGTTCTTATAGATATATTTCTGACAGTTATGATGTCTGACAATCAGTTGTATGCCATTATTTGCTGCCTAAACTTCTGGGATCATCCCACTGATTTGCCAGGGGCACAGGGTGACAAGCAGGGGACTTACACCAATTATCTAGACTTTCTGACAATATCTGTACAGTTGTGGGGTATAATTCTTCATACAGCTTACTACCACTCCCAGGATTCAAACCATGGCTGTGTGTGCTAAAAATACAACACTTCACGTCTCAGTTGAGTCTGCTATTTGGAGTATCTTGTCTCTCTTTTCACTGTTTCCTGCCCAAGTCTCTCTCAGTTCTACAATATGACCTTGTGATTACAACAGTTATATACAGACATTCCTACACATTTTATTTATGTAGCACAGTGTGGGTAATAGTGCTTAATACAACAGTACTATTAAGAGAATGCATCACTACATTACCATATGATACCAGAGTAAACACGAGTCCAGGAGTTAGACCTTTATTGCCAGGCTGTTAACCTTTTATTTACATACAACCTATATGAGACTCTACCTGCCATATTGTCTGGTTTATTCAGTACATGCCATACACAATACAGGTTTTATACTGCCAATTAACTTTCTACTACTTTTAGATTTATTTCTTATGACAGTACATACAAGATTATTACTAACTTGCCTCGCATCTCAGCCTCTGCAGTCTACAGGCATAGGCTTCCTGATTCACAGCCCGTTCGTCTGCCACTGTCAAAGACATAAGAGGAATATTTAGCTATGCCTATCCATAATATACATGAGTTGGCAATTATTAAACTGGTAGTAGAATGATACTTACACACGGCTGGGACATCACCCGTCTTCCTAGCCTCTTGGATCCACTGATCCAAGAGCTCCCTCTTTTTCTGTTTCAGGTCAACATAGTAATGCCTGACCTGATCACCAGTTTGAGTGATGCCAGTGGCACTGGTGAGGTCATGGGCGAGATGGTCCCAGGCTTCCACTTTATATTGTGAACCCTGGTACTGGCCCTGCAGCAGTCTCTGGTCATGGTCTTTAAAAAGGAGTCCTGCCATGACTTTGGACTCCTGGATGCCCAAGTGCTGTGTCTGGAAGCACAATCCTTCACCCACACTGGCCATAGTGCCTACAGGAGGAAGCTGCAACCAGTTATGAGATGTATTCTTGCCTGTAGGGTTTAAATAGGGCCAATTCCCACACTTTGCTATGATTGGATGGTTTTGAAAATGCTAAGCTATGGGCAAACCTACTTACCTAAGGCTGGCATTGCTTAAAAGGGGTATACCGATGGGCAAACTGATTTAGCTGGCCTGCACATTGCTTACACCTACTAAGCAGGGGTGTGCAATGCTTATCATTGCTTAATTTTAAATTTGCACACTATTTGCTGTCTGGCATTGATTTATCCTTCATTACATGTTATATATTTGTTTGGTATCCATGATTCATGTGTACATACAGTGTATGGGGTCCTTGTGTTTATTGGGGGGATTTCAACACTTTATTACAATAACACCTCACATCTGGACTTAATGCAGTTCTCTAGTTCACATATTTATGTTATGTAGTAGGTTATACAGCATAAAACTGTATATAGATTCCTTTCACATGTAAATTTTGATTTTGCTATAGTGAGGATCTGTTTGGGGATACCTCAGTCTTATTTACTGTTGTGATGGCTTACTGGTTAATTACTGTGATTATAGTGTACAAGGTCCTGGGTTCATGATCTGCAAGGGCTGTTTATTTTGTTGCTGGGCAGAACAGCAACTTTTGGATACAGAGTGATTATGGCACTTTTAAGCAGCTGTAAGTGGGTTTGCGCGACGGTAAGCAATGCTAACTTCCAGTTAAATATGCTTACAGAGAGTTAGCTTCAATATTGCTTAATGTGTGTGTGCATTGCTTACCCCCGTACAAATGAGCTGAAACCCACTTACTACTGCTTAAAAGTGCTTACTCCCACTTACCCTTGCACTAATTTAGATAGAAATGTAACATGTCTCTTGGGAAAGTGGTGGATGTGGACACTCTATGGATTTAGCATTCATTACACATTATACCTTCAATTCGTATCCCTGATTCATGTGTACATATACTGTATGGGACACTTCTGTTTATTTGTGGATTTTACAACATTATTACAATGACACCTCACATCTGCATTTAATGCAGTACTCCATTTCACAAATATATGTTATTTAGTAGGTTATACGGCAAAAAAAAATGTTTGTAAAGTGATTTCACATGGAAAACAGAATTTACTACAGGGAGATTCAAACCGGGAATGATTGCTTGCAAAGTGAGTGCTCCAACCACTACACTATTGCAGTACTGCTTCAGTTATATGTATCTTGCTATTTATCTTCTTGTGCCATTTAAGCTACAGTATGCATAGGTAAGCAAGGGGCAAACCCGAGCACCTAACGTTAAATTGAATCTGTTTGATAAAAAAATATTTTCCTACTGCTATTTTCTCTTGGAGGGGACAGGTTTCACTTATTGCTGTGGATTCCTGTGTGTATCTGCACATTTGGCAGACATCCTAGCAACCCCCCCCCCCATACCTCTCATCCTCTTCAGGCACACTATCTGGACAAAGCTTGACAAATTGTGGTACAACTACAGACACGTTTTCATTATTGCTCTTATAAACTTGGGACAGTTGTTAGGGTAACAGGATTTGTTTTAATATACGTTTTATCATGGATTTGAAGTTGGACACTGAAATGTATGCATTATTTACCGACTTCAATCCTGAGATCATCCCAGTGATTTGCAAGAACAATTGGTGTGCTGTATTGCCATAAGATGTGGACCTTCTGAGATGATTTGTACAGTTGGGAAGTATGCAGCCTCCTATGAGCATTCTCGCTCATTATTATTGCTAAGCGGCACTTCCTGAATGCAGGGGCATGTGTATTGTGAGAGGTCTGCTCTCAGACACACCCCTTGCACTCGTCCATGCTCTGTGTCCGTTTAGGAGCAGAAACAGTGCGCCTTCATTACTATGCATGGTGCGCTGCCGTGCTGCTTTTAAACAGACGTTTCTGTGCAGGAATAAGCTATTCCTGCATGGAACCTTACTGAATCCCAGGGTATGTCTGGAAAAGCAGAATCAAAAAGATGTGTACTGAACTCATTGATATAGGTTGTCCTATTGAGTCCTTGTATTTTGTGCAAGAACTTACTGACTGTATCATGAAACATTTGTTCACTGTAACCACAATTCTTGTTTAGAAAGTATCTAGTTAAAATTGTTGATTGGAAAGTAAATTTAACAAAAGGTGGACCTGCAAAAGAACCATAGCTACATAACCTGGCATGATGATTTTATGCATATGTCATCACTTGTATGTAATTATTACTACATTTTATATAGAGCTATACGGTGTTCCTTTCTTCTTCTTCTGTGATATTCCCTTACATTTATATTCTATATTTTTCTATCTTTTTCATTATGTTGCAGGTAATATGAAAGCATATCAGGGTGAGGATAATTCATGTTTTCCTCACTGCAGGGAGTGCCAGTTAGACTTAAACTACAGCCTGTAACTGTATACTGCTATTATACAATATCATTATTTTAAAAGAAATGTCTTACTTTTTAAGTTAGTATATTTGTACACTTCAAACATTTTCTTTCCATCTGCACTGATGTAAGTCAGTGAGTACAGCTTGTACTGTTTACATTAGACATGCACAAACATGGTTACTTATTTGGAGTACATTGAGCTACTGCAGTTCCTGCCACATTAAGTGTGGCTTCTGAAAGAAAGGCAGCAAGGGGGCAGATTTTAAAACACAATATGTTTGTTTGCAAATAAAAGAAATCAATCAAGTGCTTAAAATGTATAATTATATGTATTTGCAGGAAACTGCATTAGAAGTCATGACATTTTTATGTACATTTACCATTTAGAAAAATGCCAACGAATAAAACCAAGAAATGCTGTTGAAAAACAAACTCCAGGAGGTCAGCAACCAGTCACTTGAACAGTTTATTCAACAAATAAAAAAACACTTGCTAAGCGCTTTCGTTAACCTTCATCAGAACAACATCGGTTAATCAAAACATTCACAATATATACCCCTCACATACTAATCACATGATACATTTAATTAATCATTTAAAGTAAAATCATTATAATTACTAAGAATATTGCTAAAAACAATTGTCAAGATTCACGAAGGCTTACACGGAGTTTAAGAGTAGTGTAAGCCTCCGTGTAAGCCTCCCGATCCAGGAACAGCCCAAACCTCCATGTAAGAGACAGCTAAAACGTCTCTTACATGGACTGGGCGTGGAAATGCTCAATACCTCATTTGCAGCTGAAAGATATGCAAATGAGGTATTTGAGAGATCCAGGAAGCCCAAACCAGTCCGTGTAACGGACGTTTTAGCTGCAGAAATGTACTCAGCTGACAACTGAGTACATTTCTGCAAAATTGACAACGGAGCTATGTCAGCTCCAAATAAAGGGTGCATATGTGTCATCTAGCATGCCAATGGCCAAATATGTGGCCATTGGCATTAAAAAGTGATGCAAAATTATTTAAAATAACTTTTTTTTTTCGGGGATTTTGATGTTTAACTGCAGTGCACACCCGCGCAAACGGGGTGCGCTGGTCAAAAGTAAAAACCGAAGCTTATAAGCTCACAATTGTGGGTTTTATGTATTACATGGAATGACATGGCAGGGACTAGCAGACCAAAAACAATATGGCCACCGTGTAGTGGTTGCCAAGGGGGGGAAGCTCAGTGTAAGAGATGTAACTAAGCATTACTAGGCAATCCTATGTAAATGAGGGTTACAATACTGAATAACACTGCCACATAGGTAATGAGCACTTTCCGAGTAGTGTAAGAGTTACAGAAGGGGGAGGAATAGAGTAAGAGGTAGATGACATCACGGGGGGGAATGATATAAATAAATGTATCACATTGGAGGGCAGTGTAATGTGACAGATGACAGACAGACATCAGGGAGAGAGGTGTGTCCCAACAGAACACTAGGAAAGTCAAGAAATAGAGGGTGTACACTATCCCTACACTCAAACTTTCTTGATATCGTGCATCTTGTGGCGTGCAGCGATGTAAGGCTGGCTCACCAAGTGGGAGCGTGTTGCAAACCGTTTAAAATGGTTTGCGCGGGCGTGCACGTGTGTAAGGCAATGTAAACATCAGGAAGCCTGTTGCCTAATGTATAAGGCTGTGTGTGCGCGTTTTATCATGAATCAGCCAAGTCCAAACCGTGTAAGTATGTGTGCGCGCGTTTAAGTCACTGTGAGCGTGCTTATGCTGGTGTGCACATTGCTCCCCCTGAGGAAACAGAGAGGATAAAGGAAACAAGCAGATTACAAGGAAGCTGCCAGAGAATACTGCTGGAGTTAATTGGTGATAACAATTAGAAGCAGGAAATTACACAGGCAGACTAGAAGCCCAACCCAGCACTTAAAACACTGCAAACAGCAGTGCAGGGTGTTTCTCTCAAGAGATACTGCAAGAAAGGAGTAAGCTTTCAGAATTGAAAACTGAAAAAGCTGAACTCAGAGCAGAAATGCTAGGGGCTGCCATAGCTGTTATAATCAGGCATAGGCGAATTGCTGAGGGTGGTGACAATGCAGATGCTGACAGACAACCCAGAGTGAGGAGAAGGAGAAGAGTTTATAGGCCCAGGGTCACCTATCATGGGTTATATGAGCTGGAGATAGTAGAGTGCTACAGAGTGGACAGAGACCTTCTGCAGCAAATTGTTGAGCTGTGCAGGCCACGTCTCACACACAGAACCAACAGAGGGGAACCCATCCCAGTGGAAACCAAGGCATGTGTTGGCCTAAGAATACTAGCAACAGGTACCTTCCAGAGACCAACTGGTGATATGATGGGGATATCACAGGCATCAGCCTCAGGGTACTGCACCAGTTCCTGGATGCCATGTCAGCACATGTCGGTGATCATGTATATTTCCCCAATGCCCGTGAGGTATTGGCCAGCAATATGCGTGTCTTCCAGCAAATAGCGGGATACCCGGAGGTACTGGGTGCAATAGACTGCATGCACATACGCATCAAAGCACCAGCCGGTGAGCGAGGTAGAGCCTATATTAACCACAAGGGATTCCCCTCCATCAACTGCCAGGTCGTGTGTGATGCCCAGGGCATAATAATGAATGTGTGTGCTGGGTGCCCTGGGAGCTACCACGATTCCCACATCTGGCATCTGACGCAGCTGTACCAATCATTTGCCAGTGGGGACTTCCCACACGGACACCTAGTGGGGGATGCAGGTTATGCACTTGAGCCGTGGCTGATGACACCCATCAGAAATGCACACACACCTGAACAGGAACGCCATAATGAGGCACACGCACAAACACGTAATGTCATAGAGCTTGTGTTTGGGCTGCTCAAGTCACGGTTCCGGTGTCTGGACACATCTGGTGGAGCCTTGCAGTACACACCAACTACATGTACCCAAATGATCATGATATGTGCTATGCTACATAATATGATCCTGGCCAAACAGCTGCAGCAGGACCAGCATAGGGCTGGGCCAAACATACCCCCACCATTGCCAAGGCCACCACAGGCAGAGGGTGACTCGGAGGAGGAGCAACCTGACCTTGCCCCAGTAGGCAGAAGGAGGCATGCCCAGTATGCCCTGGCCTTGGCAAAGAGGCAATGCATAGCACATACACTGGCTCAGTAGGAACACTGGGACTGATACCCCCTCCGACTCACTCATATAGTAACAGGGACGCCTAACATGACACAACCTGCTTCCAAACATGTACAGGGAGTGTAGTATGTGCATCCAACAGAGGCAGCCCTGCAGCATCACCTGAGGCATGAATGCCATGTGTTAAGTAATGTAACACCATGTACCATATGCAAACCTGAGGACCCTGACTAACATCCACCCTCACCAATCATGAACCACAAAAACACAAACCCACCTTCATAGGTACCACAAGGGATAGGAACCTAGATGTAATGCTACCCAATGCCAGAAGTATAAACAGCAAGATGCGTGCAGTGTAACCGCACACAGTATAGAGAATGTAGATATCAGTGCTGTAATAGAAAACTGGGTCAAAGCCCACATCAGCACTCTAACACTACCAGGTCACACCTCATACAATGATGTACAGCTGCAAAACATGGAACAAGCTATAAAACGAGGGTGACTAGCAATAAATGTCATGGATAACCACACCCCCATGTTGGTACCACAACAAGAAGCAGTATGGATTAGCCATGGTCAAATACCAATGGCTAAAACTGCCTACTACTATATAGCTTGCTGCAGACCACTGTCCTAATAGCAGGAACTGCACCAGGCCTATGTTGGAATACATGAAGATATCAAGCCCCGCAAACCACATTATATTGCTTGACTGAAAATACCTACACATACACCATAGTTTCATAGTTTACTACTAGGCTATCTGCCCTAGTGCATTTATAAGCCTAGCCATAGCGATGTGTCTATTGCCACCCCTTATAGTGGTAATAAGTGTACAGAATAGATTCCGAATATTGTGCCTCTGACTCAGTAGTGACACATTATGACCCCTTTACTTAATCGAATAACTTGACTGTGCCTCTGTCTAGTAGTGACACAGGGAGGACCCCTGGGGTAAACCTACGATCTCACATCCACTTGTCCAGATTTCTCTTGAAGAGAGTCAGTGAGGGACTCTGTCTAACATGAACTGGGATTCTGTGCTAGAGTGTGAGAAGCCTCTGAGTTATGACTCTGTCCCTCCAGCATGTCCTATACATGTATGTGCTGAGGTTCAAATCTTTAGCTCTCATGGTTCTGGTGGATTTGGATTGCTTGCAGTGGAGCATGTCCACCAAATCCTGATTGGACATGGTCTTGTATGTCAGGCATAGGTCACCTGTAAGTAGGCTGTATGCTACTGAATAAAGCTGGATTTTCTTTAGTCTGGAAGCATATGACATGTGTTGTAGACCCTTGATCCTCTTGGTAAGGTGCTTTTGGGGTCTCTCCAGCTGTTGCAAGTGCTGGGTGAGGTACATACCAGATGGGGCTTTGTATTCAATCATAGGCCTGATAAGGGAAAAGTATAGGGGTACAATGACCTCCTTTGATCTGGATGGAAAACCCTTCATGATAAGGTGGGCAAGATAGAAAGTCTTTCTAACCACTTTGGCAACATGGGTGTCAAACAAGAGGTCACTATCTACATGGGTCCCCAGGTGTCTGATTTGTTTTCTGTGCTCAGTGGGTTGCTGTCTATGTGTTAATTTGTGGGTACTTTGTTCCTCTCAAAGGGGATGACTACACATCAGTTGCATTCAGTTTCAGGCCATGATTCCAGCACCAGCTATCTGTGTTTGTGAGGGCATTCTGTAGGATGTGCGTGCCGGCTGATGTATTCACTATATTGCCTAGGTTGCAGTCATCTGCAAACTTTGTCAGCCACAACCCTCCTATGTTTGCTTTCACATCTGAAAAGTAAATGCCAAATAAGAAGGGTCCCAGGACAGATCCTTGTGGGACACCACTTGTGACTGGCTTTGAATCTGACAAGGCTCCTGCAATGTCGACTTTATGGGTTCTGTTTCTTAGCCATTTTGCAACCTATCCTGTGACATATGGTTTTATATTTCAGCTGTTGAGCTTGTCTATGATGCCTGAGTGGGGTATTGTGTCAAAGGCCTTAGCCAAGTGCAGGTAGGCTGTGTGGACCGCTTAGCCCTCATCAATGGCCCTACTGACAGTTTCAAAATAGTCAACTAGGTGCAAAAGGCAGGTCCTGCCCTGTACAAAGCTGAACTGGGTGGGATCAAGGGTCTGTAGGTCACCAATGTCTCTGTTTAAGAGCTCCATAATGACTCTTTCCATAGCTTTGCAGACAAGGCTGGTTAAGCTTGTGTGGTGGTAGTTTCCAGGGTCTGTGGAGGCATCTCCTTTGTGGAGTGGGACCACTGTTGCTGTACACCAGTGTTCAGGTACATATCCTGTAGCAAGGCTAAGGTTAAATAGCATTTGTATATATGGGTTTAGCTCCTTCTGGAGTTCATGTAGCACGCAACTGGGGATACCACCAGGTCCCATTGATGCTGTGTTTTTGTCTTTGCTGAGTGCGGCTCTCACATGGACATCTGAGATGACAGTGAGGTTACATTCAGCTGTGATAACTATCTTCTTTTGGGGGTGAAGGAGGGGGAAAATTGCACTGAACCTGTCTGCCAGAATGTTGCCAATATCTGTCAGGTCACTGAAATTTATGTTGTTGTGTACCACCTCTGAGCATATCTGAGGGTTCCCACCAAGGTTTCTGACATAACCGAAGAAGGCATTGTGGTTATCTTTATTGTCTTTGGTGATTTTTGTCTCAAAGTTGACCTTGGATGTCTTTATAAGAGAATGTAGCTTTTTACTAGTGCTGATCACAGCTGCCTTCCCTTTAGGAGATTTAGCTCTGTCTTGCATTAGTATCCTTCATTTGTTATACAATTTGTTTATGGCTGGGGTCCACCAGACAGGCCACTTTCCCTTGGTGGAGAGGGTCTTGGTTTTATTTGTGATTGCATGGTCCATGCTTTCTTGGAGATGTCCGTAGAAAGCGTCTGTGAAGGAGTCACCATTGTGTGTTGTGGTTTCCACTGGCCCAGTGGGCTTGAAGGATACCATCTCAGTCTGAAGAAGTGTGAAGTCAGCTTTTGAGACGTTTGTCACTATACTCTTTGTATTATACTAGCACCGACACATTTGTAGACAATTTCCCAGAATCCATCAAACAAAATGGACATGCAAAATGTAACACTTCCACAAGAGGGGTAAGCATACTGGATGTGATAATCAGAAATATGTGTACTGGATGTCAAGATGAGAAGTGTATCCCTCACTGGTAAGACCAGACAATACAGTAATCACACTGTAGTTACACATCCCGACCCCAGTCCCTGGCCAGAATACTACAGTGAAACACACGTATAAAGCATAGCTTGCACCCCTACAAACCAATGTGGAATCCATGATAGGCCCTGTGCAAGTCCAGAATATGGGACACACTGCAGAACATGTTATACAGGCATACCATGAACACAGCCAAGAGTGCTTGGAGTCTGCAATCACAAATAACAACAAGACACAATGCCATACACCCAGGCATCTGGCATGCTGGACTCCAGCAATTACTAAACCATTGAAGAGAATGAGGAAGCTACCACATGATAGATCAAACATAAAAAGTGAAGTAATCAGTGATCACTAGTATGGCAATAAAATGTGTCCACACATACAATCCACTAAGGCCAGGCAAAACAAGTAGAATCTGTGAATCCAGAGGCAATGTGACATCTGTCCCAAGTACACACACAACAACAACTCACCCCAATAAATATAAATATATGTAATAGATGCAACCAGGTAGCCAAACCGGAGCCTGAGCACCCCCAAATTAGTACTGTCAAAACTAGTCAGGAGGACAAGGTAACCACATACACCACAAACCCAGTCCCACATAGACCTACAATGACTGTAAACCAAACACATAAACACAAAAACATTCCCAGAGGCCCTAATTACAAACACACAACACTAACACAAGCCTCCAAAGCAGACACCCAATAAAACAACCTCCAGACATAGCACATGTAACACATAGTACACAAAGCTGGTGTGCCAAACAGTCACAGAACAGAAGGAGAAACAACTTGCCTGATACAGTTGTAATAATTGACTCCTTAGTGAGACATGCTGCTGTTCCAGGGATGGCTTGCACCTGTTACCCATGGACGTCTGGATATTGCCTAAGGCTTTTGCAACCTACAGAGATCCTTTCGTAGGCAAGGCCGAAACGACTAACCCACCACCATAGAAAACAAAACTGGAAAGAAACAGAAGGGTAATGTTGATCAATGCCAGATGTGTAAACCTCAATATGCATGCTCCTGAGGCCCTCCCCAGTATGGAGAACATTGATGTCTGTCCAGTGATAGAAACCTGCTGCAAGCCTCGTGACAGCACACCAGCACTACCAGGTAATACCACATATCATGTGTTATGGCCACAAAACCTGGAACAAAACATAAAAGGAGGGTGAGTATCCATATTCAGCACAGACACCTATACGTCCAGTTAACTGACAATGCTTACGTCATTGCAGTCCACCCATGTGCAACTAACCATAGGCAAGACTGCTGTACAGTCTGTAGCATGCTACAGACCACACTCTCACACACGGGAACCCCACCCGCTGTCCTGAAGACAGTGGACAGTATGAATGTACCACCAAATACAAAACAAGGTACACACAAATTACCACATAGGTGGTAAACTATTATGTATGGAAGGAGTAATCAGGGACCTAGTGACACAAGTGGATAGTAACCTGTTATGTGACAGTCACATTGCCAATTTGGCTAGGAAGACTGTCTATATTGGACACTGTATCATGAAAGGATTCACATCTACATCAACAAAGGTCATTGTGCCCCTATACTGTTCCCTTATCAGACTATAATGTAGTACAATGCCTCATTTGGGATGTACATTACCTGTTACCTGCAGCAGTTAGAAAGACCTCAAAGGTACCTCACCAAGAGTCAGAAAGGGTCTCAAATATATGTCATATGCTGCCTGGCTGTAGACACCACAGCTGAATGCAGTCACATACTGCCTACACAGAGGCATTGTATGTCTGTTGTACAAGTCCATGTCCAACACAGAAGTA
>NC_056741.1:1168092628-1168124105 GCF_019279795.1 Protopterus annectens | reverse complement strand
GCCTTCAGACAAACAGCAAGAGAAAATATAGTTCATATAATATTATCAATTAAAAATGACCAATCATGTTAAAATGCATTTTGGTACTAATCAAACTTCCATGGAAACCTAAGGAGTTACTAAAATAGTAACAATGCTGTGACATATTAATAAACTAAAATACGTAGCTCAAAGTACATTCAGTGCAGTATGTTAAAATGCAAACAAAATGACAGTGTTACCTTTAGAGCAAGTACAACTGAATATTTACAAATATACCACAAAAACTCATTTTTATAAAATAATTACTCGTGACAGTTTCCTTATGCCAAAACATAACGCTGAATGTTTATATATTTGTACTATTAATAGCGTTGAATTAGCAATACAAGACCCTAACACTGTATCACAATGAAAGATCTTTTAATGACCTAGGAGAATGCTTTCAAAACCGATCAAGTACTACTAAACATAATATATAATATGCAGGCATGTTGACAAAAGCACTTGAGGATACTTGGCTAGTGAAGAAAAATATATTTAGAGGGCAATAAACATATCCTTAATATATTAAGTCCATAAGGTTATAAAATAATATGTGCCTAATACACACCTTAATCACCCTCTTAGGATAAACTTTACCTAATAAGGGAAAGCCATTTCAAAACACATTTTATGGATATGGCATCATTCAAACCAGGAAGGGTATTTGCTCTTGTACGAATCTGCCAGGATAATTCATCTATCTCGAATAGAATTTGCCATGAACCCCCCTTATATATTATTCCCTCTTACATAAGATGATAAAACTAAAATTGTGTCCCTCACATTCTATTGTATGTCTAGCAAAAGCATTATTGACGTCTTTCTTGTTGATAGCATACTGATGTTCGTATATTCTAGCTTTTAATTTACGCTCGGTTTTACTGATATAAAATGCTTTACAGGAATTACACAGTGCTGCATATGTGACCACCTTAGTGTCACAATTGTATTATTAATGAAAAAATTATTACCAACCTTTATATACACACACACAGGGGGTGCAGGAGGGCTTGTCACGTTGCTTATACTTGGAGAAGAGTAACATCGTTTGTCTTTTGTTTCTGTATGCACTTATTCTGGAATATAGTAAGTGTTGATATAGTGTGTGTGTTCACCATTATGAGATTCAGTATTTTGAGTTTTCAGTATTTTGAACTATCAGGATTTTGGTCTCAGGAGTTTGTATATATGTGTATATATGTGTATATATGTATATATTTACATATATATATTTATATATTATGCAGGTCACAGTCAAGTAGTTGAGTGTAGATGTGGTTGTCTGAAGTTGTCATAACTGCAACTGATCAAATGCTGCAATGACTGCATGCAGCTGTGAATATGAATTTTCCAAGTGTGGTAGTGGCGATTTCTAATATTCAAGGTATGTGCATTGACTTCACAGTTGCGCAGTTGTCATATATTTAAGTAAGAATGGTCTGGGGTGCATACTGGGGGGTGCAGTAGAGGGCTGCCACCCTGTGAAAGATGATATGCAAAAGTATGTGTGTGTGTGCGTGTGTGTGCATGTGTGTGTGCGTGTGCCTGTATGTGTGTCTATGTGTCTGTGTGTTTATGAGATGTGCAAAGGGTAAGAAAAACAAATTCCTTATGTGATCTACAAACCATGACCCTATCCCCTGCATACCTTAGTAATGCATGCTAACCCTAACCCCAACCCTGCCCCTAACCCTCACAATACACCTTACTTGAGAGAAACCCTTTCTGTAACACTACCATCCCACAACACAGATTGAACACCTATGATGCATGCATACACACACAAAACACTAAATCTAACCCTTATTCTACCACTAACTTGCACACACAGTAAATCTATCCCATTATCTAACTCATACACTAACCTTTACCGGCAAGTTCTGGTACACATAATAAACCTGTCTACTTTATGATCCTCACTCCAGACTTGACAGCTACACATCCATTTTAGTCTTTCAACAAAAACACTATTTGTGAAAAAAAATACTGTCTCTAAATTCACCATTTGTGCATACTACCCAACGCACAAAATCTTGCAATTAATTTTGTCAAAAAAAGTAATGTTCAATAAAATGAACTGAAAATATATATCACACACACAAACGTGTATATACAAAAATTACATAACTGCGCATGTATGTGTACATACGCATACAACCATATGCACACACAGCATGTAATGAGCTGCTAGTGTTAGACTAACATGTTAAACTAATAAACTGATTCGTGTAAAATTAATTTACTGCAAAAAAGTCTTTTGTAGCATGCAATATAATGATGTGATAATACATTTTAATTCAGGAAATGAAATACACACAGAATACTTGTTAAGCTTATTAAAGTAATATATTGCAATGACATAGTGACTAGAACATGCTAGAAATATTCATCACTGTACAAATATGATACTTATAGCAAGCAATATGTACCAACACAAAATTCAGAGAACAGTAGTCAAGAACTAGTTTCACCAAGGGGCACTTTGATTTAAGCAAAAGTAGAGATATAGTTTGTCAACATTTGCATAGCTCTAACATGGACAAGCTGTGGGTTAGAAGAAGAAATGCTGCAAATAAAGCCATAACTAACATATTATATTTTATCATCATCATCATCATCATCATCATCATCATCATCAGGGTGATATATAATTATTGACCATGGGATGGGCAAAGCCAATGTAGCACCAAATGGGATTGGTTAATTCAGGCACCTAAATGAAAATCGGCTAGGCTTAAAATGGTCCACGTGGGCTGCTAGCCTAGTACTTAACCTATAGGTTCATAGGTATGTACTAGGCTATTAGCCCTAGGGCCTATATAAGCCTAGCCAAAAAGGTACCCTGGCTTTCGCCACCCAAGAAAATTATTTTCCTGTGCCCCTGTCGAGCAGAGCCACAGAAGTCATCCCTGTGTTGAATTTCCCATTTCCCATCCAATCATCAAGATTTTTCTTGAAGAGTGCTAATGAGGAGCTCTGTTTGACATAGATAGGTAGTCTGTTCCAGAGTATGGGAAGTCTCTGTGACAGGAATCTATCCCTCCAGCATGTTCTGTTTACTGTGGTGACAAGGTTTAGGTCCCTAGAGCATGTAACGCGGAGGGATTGAGATTTCTTTAAGTGGAGCATGTCCAGCAGCTCTGGGTTTGACATAGCTTTGTATGTTAGGCAGAGATCATCTCTGAGTAGGCGATATGCGATGGAGTAAAGCTGGAGTTTGAAACAGTCTGCATAGAGCATCTGTCTGAGGCCAGCAATCCTCTTTGTGAGGTATTTTTGTGGCCTTTCCAGTTGTTGAAGATGTCTTGTGAGGTACATACCAAAAGGGGTGTTGTACTCTATAATGGGTGTAATGAGTGATGAGTAGAGGGGAACAATGACCTCTTTTTTTCTGGATGAGAAACCTTTTGTGATGAGGTGAGCCATGTAGAAGGATTTCCTGACCACTGTGTTGATGTGATTATCAAAGGAGAGACTACTGCCCACCTGTGTCCCAAGGTCTCTTATCACACTTTCGGCAATAAGTAGACTACCACTTATGTGGTAGTTCATGGGTACAGAGTTTTTACCAAAGGGGATGACAATACACTTTTTGGCATTGAGCTTCAGGCCATGGCTTTGACACCAGGCATCTGTCTCAGTGAGACCCTTTTGTAGTATCTCCACATTGTTAGGAGTTTTGATTATGGCTCCTACTTTGCAGTCATCTGCAAACTTTGTTAGCCAAACACCTTCTGTGTTAGCCTCTACTTCAGAGAAGTAGATACCAAACAGGAGAGGACCCAGGACTGAACCCTGTGGTACTCCACTTGTCACTGGTCTGAATTCGGACTTGGAGTCTGCTACTTTCACAGTGTGGGTTCTATCCATGAGCCAGCTGGCAAACCATCTTGTGACTTAAGGATTTATACCTAGTTTAGTGATCTTATCTATAATTCCAGAGTGGAGAATGGTGTCAAAAGCCTTGGCGAGATCTAGATAAGCTGTGTGAACCACCTTACCCTCATCTATGGCTTTGGTGACTGCTTCAGAGAAGTCAATCAGGTTTAGGAGACATGATCTGCCTTTTAAAAAACCCGAATTGGGTAGGGTCCAGAGTTTGGAGATTACCAATGTCTTTGTTTATGAGTCCCATGATGATACGTTCCATGGTTTTGCAGACCAGATTCGTTAGGCTAATGGGGCGGTAGTTCCCAGGGTACGTCATGGCTCTCCCTCTATGGAGTGGGATAACCGTTGTGGTGTGCCATTCAGTGGGCACAAAGCCTGAGGTGAGGCTATGATTGAACATGGTACTTAGGTAGGGCGCCAGTTCATTCTATAGTTCATGTAGAACGCAGCCTGGGATATTGTCAGGTCCCATGGATGCCGTGTTCTTGGCTTTGGAAAGTGTGTTTTTACCTGTGCAGCCGTGATTACAGGAACTTTGCATACTTTCAGTGTAGAGATGGGCCCTCTAGGGGGGTGAGAGGGGGTTAAAGTTAGCACTGAACCTATCTGTCAGGATGTTGGCATATCAGTTGGTTCTGTAAATTTAGTGCCATTGTGTTGTAACTCAGAGCAGATCCGAGTGTTGCCATTGAGATTCTTGACATAGCTATAGAATGCTTTGTGGTTGTCTTTAGAGTCAGTGGCAATTCTGTTTTCGTAACTACCTTCGGAGGATTTTATGAGGATTTTATTCTATGAACAAGGCAGCAGCTCAAGTGCTTTTCTTTGCTCCTAAAGCAAATGTATGTTCCTGATATAATGTACAGCCAAGTGAAAACATGCTAACGTGAAGATCATGACACTAAAACCATCAGAGAAATTAAATGACATAATGGGTTCAGCTAACAAACTACAGATCAATCAAATGCTGATTTAACATAGAGGATAACAGGTAAAATAGCAATGTTTAATAGGAAATTGCACTCAGAATTATTAAAAATCATCATTTCCAATATGACTTTTAAGGAAGAATGCAATTATTTGCACCCTCTAGATAAGTACAAGATCCTAAATGTGTAAGTTTATAAGAGCAACATTTGTCCCTATTTGGGGGCCTTTGCCAGTGCCCACCACCATTAGTTTTAGCTTTACCCAGATTACTTGTGCTTACAAATTGACAGGTATGTCTTAATTGGAGGTGGTTACATTTTAGAGGGGTGTTCACTTCCGGTGACATCTGTACCACTACTGACACCTGAGTGGGGCCCAACGCACACTCAGCAGTTCATATTCCAGCTTAAAAAGCTATTTGTCATTGGCAGGATAGTATGTATAACAAGTATGTAAAACTGCCAGATTTTGTGATATACAAGCACCATCATATATTATACCACTGTTTCATCTGAAGCTCAAAAGGTAAAAGCATTGGCACCACTATGTAACCTAAGAGCACCATGGGTTGCCACCTTTTCAAATGGCCATAGTGGGACATTTGCAGGACACACATCAGATTTTGGAGGCCAACACATATCCATGGTCAGTACAAAGGATAGAACTTAACTTTTTTCCTAAATAAAACCTTATTCTTGTAGCAGTTTAGTTGCTTATTATGTTTCTTGTAACATTTAGGTATTTTAGATACAGAAATAACTATTTTATGCAACTATTACATAAAATATGGGACATAATTATGCCCTACAATCTCAAGACATTTGACCTTTTTAATATTTTTTGTCAGGACACAACTGCCCAAAGAGGGACTGTCCACCTGAACTACCAACAATACCACCAACTCAGCCAGATGGGACCTCAGTTTATATATATATATATATATATATATATATATATATATATATATCTATATAAAATCATCAAGTGCCCATGATATACGTACATATATGTACACTAGATACATCATACACGCATACTTTATATATGTGCGTGTGTCTGCATGTGGATATAGATATGTTCATAGGTGGGAAATACACACCGGGGATCACTTCTGTGTCTCTGCTCGACAGTGGCACAGGAAAATAACTTTCTTGGGTAGCGTAAACCAGGGAACCTTGTTGGCTATGCTTATGGAGGCCCTTGGGCCGACACGACAGCGTAGTACAGACAGACACACAGATATATATATATATATATATATATATATATATATATATATATATATATATATATATATATATGCACATGCAGACACAGACACATATATAAAGTATGTGAGTATGATGTACCTAGTGCACATATGCGTACGTATATCATGGGCACTTGATAACGATTTGTTTAATCACTCAGGACCTTCTTAAATGTAGCCAGTGGCCACTGTGATTAAACGGAGCATCGTCTACTCTGTATTATCATTTTATGTACACCTTAGCCCAACAACAGTGTTCTGCTGCCATCCAGCTAGGGAGCTCGTCCCATTCCCAGTCCAAGGTGCATGCACTGCCCAAAGACTGATTATGTACTCCCCGTCTAACACCCTCATAACGTGCTGAAGGCTAAAGAATGCCAAGCGGTTGGCTGCAAGCTTGTAATCCATAATCTAATCCCATGCAATTAAATTACGATTTACTCCTAATGGTTGAGCTATTGCACTTGATATAAACAAGCCCATGGCACTATGCTGCACTTTTTTCTTAACAATTCTTTAACTGAAATGAAACAGCTGACAAATACACACAAAAGCGAAACAGCATCCATATATTTCTTATTAGCAATTTATTAATTTATATTTCTAGACAGTAAGCATGCTGCAGACCAAATAAAATAAACATTCAATATTGTTTTCCCAGAGCAAACAGACAATGACCCACGTTTGCTCTAATCAGCAGCAAAGTTCGTCCTGGTAGCAGTTACTATTGCTGGTGAAATGTTTGTGTGTCCTCATTCATTCCCTCAGTCTGGGTTTGGGAGATGATGTCATTTTCTGCAGGGGCACCGCTCTGATGCGCAGAGTACAGTGACAAGTGCGCACACAGCTAGATATGGACACAGCTCCAAGTGGTGCGCATCATACCTCTAAATAATAATACCTGTACTTGGTAACTGAAAGGCTAGTTACCAGTTCCTCAGGGATAAATTGTCTGTACACACTGGAACACGCTATAAGTAATGTAATTGGTAAAACATGCTTGTATTTCAATTTGTTTTACAATGAAATTACTTATAGCCTGTTCCAGTGTGCCCAGACCATTCATTTATTTGGAGTTTATTGGTTTTATGGTCTGAGTGTTTTACCATTTCCTAGTACGAGTTGCTCAGGGATACACTAAAGGTGCTGATGGTCTCCTCACACACTTACTGTTAACCACACAACCTCATTCCACTCACTGACAAAGGAAGCCACTATAATGATTCAGCTTCATATTAAAGGAGTTATTGTTTGCAATACCTCTGTTTCTGTGGACCTATTTCAAATCTGGAAGGGGGCGCGCACATAAATTGTACAGGGTTGTAGTGAATCGCCTGTGTAAATCAAGTCAAATTAATCTTATTGGATGACCGATGATTCCTCACAGTTCATTTATTCTCCAGAAGTACATTGCATTTCATTAACAGTGGGTCCAGACCAGTATGTGCAGTTACCGTAAACAAAAATGGGCTATAAAAAGCATACAAAAGCATATATAAAACAGTTATCGAACAGACATGTACACAAACGCAATTGGATGGTGACTTGATACAACAATCAACCCAGATGACACAAACGATATAAGTATACAACAACTGATGAGGAAGGATTTGTTGTAGCTTCTTAGAAACGTTGCTAACAAACACTAAGTCATCGATAACAACAAAAGATAATGAAAGTCATCCACTGTTCAGAGTAGGTCCTGATAATAAGCTTAACGTTTACTGAGGGAACTCGGCGTGCTCCATGCGTAATACATACCATCGTCAACAGGCTCTTAAAGATTCAAGGAAATTAGGCAATGCATGTTAACATTAAAGAATGGTCATAATTTATATTCTCAAGGCACTTCATTTCCACTCAGTCAGCACTAATAAGCATAATAAACAGATAAAGACTATACGCACTATACAATCACTCCAGGAGCAAGGGCAACTGATGCGTATTTGGATGCGGGCGGGAATCGACACAGCATTACCAACATTGTTACATATCTTGCTTTTCAGAGAAATATTTATACTTTCCAGAGATTAGGCTAATTTTATCTTTTCAAGGCACAAGCAAACCATTGTTACCTTACCTCTACACACTTAATTTTTTCCAAGATTACTGTTACTATTACCAACAAGTAAATTAAACAGACGAACGGCTTCCAAAATTGAGCAGAAATTTAATACAAAAAGAAAATCCAATTGAGCCAAGTCAAGACAGTGAAATTCAGTAAAATACAATGAAATTCAGTATTACCAACAAACCAAGAACACGTGTACTTGTTTCTATATGCAGCTATGAATTCACAAACATGGCAAGTTAAACTGTTTACTATTCTTATTAAATTAAGCAAAATCAGAAGAAATTCAGTTACAACTTTAGTGATTTTAAAAAAAAGTTTACTTACCAATTTAGCAGATCCCTGAAAAAACGCTGTTAACAGCAAAGCTTCCCGCAACACGTTCCTTTGGCAAAATAATGCCTACTGGAAACAACGACAGGAAAAGAACGTCTCTACTTCCTGCAGCTCTATTTTAGCACTCCAAGGCTGGGGCAAGGACAAGGCAGCTGTGACATCACAGAATGGGTGGGTTTGATTGTTTGACCGAGGCCGGCTGCGGTGATGTCACTTCGGGGGAGGGAACTGTTAAAAAAAAATACCTCCACTGCCTGGCCGCGATGATGTCAGTAATTGGGTGACTCCAGCATGCTAAACTGAAACGCGAGAGAATTTTTTTCAAAGGGAAACAATCCCTGTACGCTAAGGTAGGCTTGGTGAAGAAAAGTGAGGGGAATTGCAATGTTTTAAACGGTGCTTTGTTGTTTGTTTATAAAGGAACGTGTAAATAGGGAGGAAAAAGGCAGGGAAGTTGAGCAATTCTGTTTAGAAACCCGTTGTACTCCTTTAAGAACAGTCTTCATCCTGAAAGACTTTAAATGCCTACTAAAGCAACACCTGATAGATAAATGGCTCGGCACCTGCACCTCCTGGTTAAACTGGTACTAACGTAGTTATATTCATTTGTGCCATAACTCTCTGATGCACAAAACCTCATGTACTAATATCACAACTCTACCAACTTCAACCATCTCATCTCCTATAGATTCCTTGTACCTCCTGCCCTCCTTCCTTTCTTTGGACTGCTCTCACTCTTATCCTCTTGTGTTCTAGATTTTAAACAACATTTTATAGTAACAAATATTCTTATGTAAAACCCAACAATCAGTTCATACTGATGATATCGGGGTCTACTTTATTTAAATAAAAACGCGTTACATCGAACACCACTCCATAGACACATATACATCGAACCGCGAAATAATCGAATGCACAAAACTGAGAAACTCAAAATACTGAATTGTCATACTTGGCCAATCCCACTGCCTGAAACACACTACCCACCCAAACAAAATAAATAAACCACAAACATACACCAACCAAAACCATACTTCTAACCCTACACTAAACCCCACATACACTACTATCTATGCACTCTCCTTAATCCCTCCCTAACCCTAAGGTCCGTAACTACCACACACTTACCCTACGGAGCTATACCCAAACAAAATAAATAAACCACACACATACACTAACCAAACCCCTACCTCAAACCCTACACTAAACGTTAAATACATTACCCATATTACATTACCTATCTATGCACTTACCTTAACCCACACCCTAATCCTAACCCTAATGCCCATAACTATCGCTCACTTACCTTATGGATCTTTAGCTCAGACGGGACAATCAAAACACTTCTACATTTCGAATTTCATGGTAATTTCATGGTGTTGTGCATTCGATTATTTCGCGGTTTGATGTATATGCGTCAATGGAGTGATGTTCGACGTAACGCGTTTTTGCTTAAATAAAGTAGACCCGATATTGCACTGCATATACCTCCCTGCATTAAAAATATTCACAAGCAACCCATGTAACAGCTATTTTAATCAATACTGTAAATGATGCAAATGATGTAAATGATGTCTGAATAATAGGTTCATAGATTCATAGGTTCATACTAGGCTATCTGCCCTAGGGCATTTATAAGCCTAGCCAGAGTGTGTTTGGCTTTCGCCACCCATTTTAAATTAATTTTGCTATGCCCTTTTTCGAGGTTAGTATACTGTGCCTCTGTCTAACAGTGACACAGAAGTGATACCCGGGGTAAACCTACGATCTCCCATCCACTCATCAAGATTCCTCTTAAAGAGAGTCAATGAGGGACTCTGCCTAACCTGGACTGGGATTTTATTCCAGAGTGAAGGGAGCCTCTGGGTTATGAATCTGTCCCTCCAGCATGTCCTATTTATTTCACTGCTGAGGTTCAAGTCTCTCAATCGCGTAGCTCGATGGGATTTGGATTTTCTGAGGTGCAGCATGTCCATTAATTCCAGGTTGGACATGGCTTTATACATCAGGCACAGATCGCCTCTGAACAGGCGGTATGCCACTGAGTAGAGCTGGAGTTTCTTTAACCGGGCAGCATATGGCATCTGTTTGAGCCCTTTGATCCTCTTGGTGAGGTACTTTTGGGGCCTTTCCAGTTGCTGCAGGTGTCTGGTAAGATACATCCCAAAAGGGGCATTGTACTCAATTATGGGCCTGATGAGGGATGAGTAAAGAGGCACGATGACCTCCCCTGATCTAGATGTGAATCCCTTCATGATTAGGTGGGCTATATAAAATGTTTTTCTAACCACTTTGGCCACGTGGTTGTCAAATGAGAGATTGCTATCAACTTGGGTCCCCAGGTCCCTAATTACTTCTTCTGTACTTAATGAATTACCACCTATGTGGTAATTTGTGGCACTTTGTTTTTGCCAAAGGGGATGACTATACACTTTTTGGCGTTTAGCTTGAGGCCATGGCTCTGGCACCAGTTGCCTGTTTCTATGAGACCCTTTTGGAGGATGCTTGTGTCAGCTGGAGAGTCGATTATGGCTCCCAGTTTGCAGTCATCTGCGAACTTGGTCAGCCACAGTCCTTCCGTGTTGGCCTGTACCTCCGAGAAATATATACCGAACAAGAGAGGTCCCAGGACTGAGCCTTGTGGGATGCCACTTGTAACTGGTTTGGAGTCTGACATGGCTCCAGCAATTCTAACCATGTGGGTTCTGTCCTTGAGCCAGTTTGCAACCCATCTAGTGACATAGAGGTTTATATTTAAGCTGGTGAGCTTATCTATAATGCCCAAGTGGGGTATTGTATCGAAGGCTTTTGCGAGGTCCAGGTAGGCTGTGTGTGGACAACCTTCCCCTCGTCAATGGCCTTGGTGACTGTTTCAAAGAAATTGACCAGGTTTAAGAGGCAGGATCTGCCCTTAACAAAGCCGAACTGGGTAGGATCCAGTGTCTGTAGGTCCCCGATATCTTTATTTATGAGGTCCATGATAATCCTTTCCATAGCTTTGCAGACCAAGCTAGTCAGGTTTATGGGGTGATAGTTTCCAGGATCCGTTGAGGCACCACCTTTGTGGAGAGGGACCACTGTTGCTGTACGCCACTCTTTGGGTACATATCCTGTAGTAAAGCTGAGATTGAACAGTATTTTTATGTTTGGGTTTAGCTCTTCTTGGAGTTCATGTAGGATGCAGCCCGGGACACCATCTGGTCCCATTGATGCTGTGTTTTTTGCTTTGGAGAGGGTGGCTCTTAACTGAGCATCTGAGATGTCAGGGGGGCAGCACTCTCCTGGGATAGATATTTGCCCTTTTGGTGGGGAGGGGGGGGGGAGTTTGCGCTGAACCTGTCAGCTAGGATGTTGGCAATGTCTGTGGGTTTGGTGTATTTTTTGTCATTTTGGACTAATTCTGAGCATATCTGGGAATTCCCCCCCCAGGTTCCTAACATAACTAAAGAAAGCCTTGTGATTATCCTTAGTGCCCTGTGCAATTTTTCTCTAGAAGCTGGCCTTAGACAATTTTATGAGTGCCCATAGTTTTTTGCTAATACTGATCTGAGATGCCTTCCCTTTTTGGGATTTTGCTCTGTCATGTAGTAGCTTCCTCCTTCTATTGTATAGTTTGTTTATGGCTGGGGTCCACCAGACAGGACATCTGCCTTTGGAGGATTGGGTCTTGGTTTTATTTGGGATTGCATGATCCATGCATTCCTGAAGGTGTTCATAGAATGCATTTATAAAGGATTCTGCTGTCTGGGCCATATTTTCCACAGGCCCGGGGGCTTTAAAGCAAATTTCACACTCCTCAAAACCGAGGTGGAATCCTTCAGAGAAGTTTTTCTCTGTGGTTTTATGGGCAGGGGATGGGGTCAGGATGTGAATATCCAGTGAGATTAGTTTATGGTCTGATCTTACCAGTGAGGGATACACTTCTGGTCTGGAGCATAGAGTCCCCATGTTGGTGATGATCAGGTCCAGTATGTTTTCCCCTCTTGTGGGAGTGGTAACAAGTTGTTCTATAGCATTTGAGTTTATAAATTCTAGGAACCTTTGGGCTAGGGTGTTGGAGCTAGAGTAATGCTCCCAGTCTATGTTTGGGTAGTTGAAGTCGCCCAATATAATGGTGTTTGGGGAGACCTTCATATTTTCCAGTGTTCTCAGGAAGGCCGAGTGGGGTTCCTGGGTTTGGGAGGGTGGTCTGTAGCAGACTATAAACTGGAAGGCAGTTTTACCCACTGTTAGTTGCACATGGATAGTCTCTGATGCTTCATGCTGTGCCACCAACCTGGAGGTGTGGGTATCTTTGACGAATATTGATACTCCCCCTCCTTTTGTGGTTCAGTCCAAGTTTTGGGGCCGAAAAGCATGGTATGAGGTATAATCTAGTAGTGCTGGGGTGCTCTCCGGAGCCTTGAACCAGGTTTCTGTTACTGCACAGATATCAATGTTCTCCATGCTAAGGAGAGTTTTGAGTGCGTGCATCTTGAGGTTAGTTTTGAGTGCGTGCATCTTGAGGTTTAGACTTCTGGCATTGAGTAGCATTACTCTTAGTTTCTTATCCCTTGTGATACCTATGGAGGGGGGTTTGTCTTTTAAGCCTTGCCTAAAAAAGGCACTATGGGGGTAGCAAGAGCCTTTGCCAATATCCGAAAGCCCAGGGGTGGCAGGTGCAAGCCGTCCCTAGCGAAGCATCGTGGCTTGTCGAGCATGTCATCCCAGGCTGACAGGCATTGGATCCCCTTTGAATGACACCAATACTTAAGCCAATTGTTGAAATTGATCATCTTGTCTTCATATTGTGGCATCATTCTTGGTGAGGGTAAGATGCTACTCAAGGTCAGGGTCATACCAGCCTGGGCTACATGCTCGGAGAGCTCCTCTATGTCTCTTTTCATGTAGTCCAGGGAGGTACGTCTCAGGTCATTCACACCAGCATGGACAATGACTGAGTCATATTTGTACTTGCCTTGGAGTGACCTGAGTGCTTGTGTTATGTGGCGGATCCTAGCGCCCGACAGGCAGCTCACCGTGACCTTCTCCTTTTTCAGCCTGGTGAGCGGGACGTCAGTGTGCCTGACGATATAGTCACCTATTAGAAGTGTATCAGGTGTGTTGTTTAGCCTTAAGGGCTGTGACTGTTCGGCACACTGGCTTTGTGAGCTATGTGTTGCACGTGCTTTGTTTTGGGGTAGCGGTTGCTTGGGTGTCTGCTTTGGAGGTCTCTGCTGCTTAGGCAGATTTTTATTTAGAGCCTCCGAGTATGTTTTTGTGTGTTTATGTGTTTGGTTTGCTGTCGTGGTAGGTCTATGTGAGACTGGAATTGTAGTGGGTGTGGTTTCCTTCTCCTCCTGACTGGTTACGCCAGTATTGAGTTGAGAGAGCTTAGCCTCCAGTTTGGCTATATAGTTGCATCTCTCACATTGTTGCTCATGAATGAAACTGACTGTAAATGATAAAACAATGCAAATTATGTCTATGATATCTGTACAATGGAACTTTTCTCCGCAGGCCTCTGCTTAAAAAGGACATTGCTCAGTCAGACTTTCCTGGTAAACAAATGACAATAAATAAATTAATTAATTTAAACTATTTTTTCTGATAATATTGCAGTTTGGCACAGTTTAGTCATGTGGGGACATACGTATTACTAGAAACTTTAAGTTCTTATTGAGATACATTAACCAGTACTGTCAGTTTATTATTATTTTTTTTTTACTCAAATGATTTTTATTTTGATGAAATAGAATTATTTAATACATTAATAACATTCAATAACTATTTGCATTCAGCCTGACAGAAAGGATTCAGATAAAAACATTTGTAGTTAAATAATAAGTTAATATATAAACTATGATAGGAAGAGTTTGGTTCCATCTATAGGGTTTCAATCAAATTCAAAACTTTCCTCCACAGACTAGTAACCAATGGCTTAGGAAATGTTCTTAACTATTTAGTTCTTTTCTCCATTAGTATGCATTTATTCAGTGATGATAGGAATTCCTCCATTGTGGGTGCTACATTACAGTTCCGTCTTCTAGTTATACATTTTCTGGCTTTTGCTAACATTGTCCACAACAAATACAGGTCATCTTTCTTCATATTATTACTATTAACAACATTCAATAAAATTAAAGACTGTCAAAACAAATATATCAGTATACATAGCTTGAAGAAATTTGTTAATCTCATTCCAATATGGTTTAATATTAGTACAGTCATAAAAAATATGAAACCAGTCAGCACTAGTGGACAGATGACATCTCCAGCATAAATTGCTGTTTGAAGGGTTCATTTTCGAGAGTTTCTCAGGTGTCAAAAACGATCTTTGTGTAGAATTTTCCAATTAAAAATCCTCCAGAATTGTGAGTAAGAAGTTAGTTTAACTGAAAATAAAATGTTTGTTTTATCTTCCATTGATAATGATACTTGAAACCCTTTAATTAAGTATTGCCAGTAAGAATCTTTGTGAGCTGTCTTATAGACAAAGTGTTTTATATATATATATATATATATATATATATTATATTTTTTGGTACGGTTTTGAAGGATGAGTTTGTGTTATTCTACACAGATCCTTAGTGTATGCTGTGACACTCTGAAGAACCAACCAGTCATTAGGGGATAGGCCATAGTTTGACAATATACTTTGTGTGTTCAAAGCTTGTTGGTTTTCAGTACATTGCAACCAACAACATTGGTTATTATTTTTCCATAAATCAAAAATCTCTCTATGTGTTTTATCAGGCAAATCCCTTTAATAGTAAATGGTATTAAAAATCTATGCCACAGTTTTAGATCTAAATTTGTGTTAATGAATTTTCTAAGCACATCAGAAATATTGTTTATTAGTGCTAGTTTAGTTAATTTTGTTGTACTATACTGTAAATTTAAACTTAAATAGTGTCATCTCTTATCTTTGTCAGTTACCAAAACATTCTTTGATAAACAATTTTCATTCATTAGTAAAACGGAGTGTAACTGTTTCCAGTTGGAAGAGTATCTAGGATTTATCCAATTCATCACTATTTTAATTATAGATGCCTTTATATAAGTTTTATTTTCTGGGAATTTTAACCCCCCCTTGTTCCCATTTTCTGATATGAGGAGAATATGCCACTCTATTTCTTTTGGGGTACCATAGGAATTTCATCAGAGTTGAAGTGATTTCTTTAAGGATTTTCTTTCCTGGTAGAAGTATAAGGTCTTGCGCTATATATAATATTTTAGGTAACAAAACCATTTTTATCAGTTGTAACCTATCATCATATGTTATAAACAAATTATTCCATTTGCTTATTGTTGTTGTTGTGTCTTTTGGCTTTTCCCAGTTAGGGGTCGCCACAGTGGAACTCCGGTCTGCTAATGATTGGCAGTAGATTTTTACGTGCCGAGTTGCCAGCCCTGACGCACAACCTTCAACGAAAGTACGCCCATTCATGCATGTCTCCACACAGAAGACGCTTTAGCTGAGAATCGAACAAGACAACATCTTACTGTGAGGCGACAATGCTATCGCAGCACCACCACCGCAGTTCTTATTCCATTTGCTTATTAATGTCTTGATTAAGTCTATGGCTTTAGCATAGTTAAGCTGTAAGGATTCCTCTATATTCTTGCCTAGGACTATTCCTAAATAGTCTAGAGTTGAAATTTCGTTTCCAATAATATGATTAACTGGAACCTGTATGTCCTTTTTTATTTAATAATAAATATTTTGATTTAGATTTGTTGAAGGAGAGTCCTGAGATTTTTTTGGAATTTTGTTATTATATCCACTTCACCTAACACTTCCTTAGACTTGGGTAAGGTAAGTGTTCTCTCGCCTGAATTGGTGGATCTTAACTCTGGTACCCCCCCCCCCCAATGAAATCTGGTTGCACCTAAAAAGAAAGTTAAAATAAATAAAAATATGCCAGGGTCTAAAGTTAGTGATGTTGTCTGGGCCACTTGCCCCTAAAATGGGGGTTTGGGCTCACCCCCCTGTGCTGTTGCAGTACTTGGTGAAGGTATAGGAGAACTAAAGCCTTTAGGTACAGACGTAGCCCAGAGATTAGAGACCCCTTGCCAGACATAAAACTCTGTCCCCAGATATGTTATCTAGTAATGAAATTCACAAGAAATGGAAACATAAGCTTCATCATACAGCTGGTAATCAGATTATAGCTGTTTTTAAGGTTGATCTGGTTTCCTTGGTTAAGAATACTCTCTAGAAACTTATTTCTGGTGGTTGAGTTCCCATCCATGGCTCTAGTGCTAGTTTAGCAAGATAATTTTCTGTTGCTTCAGAAAATAATGAGGAATTTGATCTGATAAGGACAATGGAAATTTCCTAGCTGACACCAAGTCCAGTCACTCAGATTCTTCTGAAACTGAACCTGATCTTAAGTCCAAACAGTTGCTGACTTCTCCTCAGATAATTGCTAGATTTAGTGACGTTTTTGATTGAAAATAGTAGGGAACTACCCAGAGCTAGACAGGATGTATGACTCTATAGAGGGTGAGATGTCCAGTTTTGTGGCTATCCCCACTCTCTTACCAGCCTTGGAAGATGTTTATAAAGCTGCTTGCAGGACACCTATATCTATTCCAGAAGTCCCTAAAAAGGCTTAGAGAAAATATAGAGTCTCCATGGATATGATGGGTCTGTCTTCCCATATGACTGCTGACCCAGCTGTGGTCTCCCCAGCTACCTGCTGAAATAAAAAGCCCTTGGCTTCATCTACTCCAGTGCCCCTGATAAAGAGGGGAAGTGGTTAGATCTTCATGGCAAAAGGATGTCTCTTTCTTGTAATCTAGCCTTTATAATGTTAAATTATCAAGGTTATAGATGGGCATTTATTTTACAATTTTCATAACGTTTGGATGATTTTGCTGCATAATTGCCTGCAGAGCAAAGGTCTTATATGGATGAAATCTCTTCTTATTTGACTCAGGTTTTGAAATGGTTGAATATGCATATGCAGTCTCAATAAATGCTGCTTTTTCTGTTGGGTTAAGATGGTATGCTTGGTTGTGTAATCAGAACTTCTCTGATGATTTAAAAAGCCAACATTTTGAATGTACTTTTATGTTCTGAACTGGTGTTTGGATCATCTGTTGTTCAGTTTCTCAGGCAGTGGGATGATACAGGTAAATTAATGCATGGGGTATCTAGGATGTTTCATGTACCCACATTTTCCCCAAACAATACATTTTCCTCCAAGGGGAAGAACAAGCAAAAATCCCAGTCAAACAAAAGTGAGGAATCCAAAAGGAAATGGCTGGAGGATAATTCTTTGAAAACAAGCAAGAGAACTTCCTTTCCAAAACAGTATCGATCCTCCGCAAAGGAATGACTATGTCTAGTCAAAGTGCACCCCTACAATCCACTATCCTACCTTTCCCTCTCATCTTCCAGTGCTCTATCACATGGTAGAAGAAGGGGCCATAGAACCAATGCTTGAAACACATGAAAAGAAAGGCAAAAGTTTTTACTCCAGAATCTTTTGGTAACAAAAAGAAGCACTGCTGGAGACGTGCCCTAGATTTGCCTTTTCTAAACACCTTTGTAAAACTTCTGAAATTCAATGCTCACTTTACAGGCAGTCTTAGTGTTGATTCCAGTCCACTCTTTCATGTGATTCTAGATCTCAAGGACACTTAAGATCATCTTCTTATTACTCCCAACTTCAGGACATTTTTGAGATTTGCTGTGTCTGGCTTACACTATCCATTTTCTGCATTACTCTTTGGGATATCTTCTGCACTTTCAGTGATTACAAGGTGCCTGGCCCCAGTGGTTGTCTAGTGAAGAACCCCAGGCTTGCACATTTTTCCTTATTTAGATGACATGCTGATTTGTGCAGATTTGTATCCAGGTGGTTGGAGTCCTTGGGCAAGGTTGCATCCCTCCTTTCCCACCTGGGCTTCAAATGAAATGTTCAAAAGTTCTTCCTCACACTATCTCAATGAATTGTTTACTTGGGGTGTTGGATAGACATACTAAAAAGGATGGCCTTCTGCAGAAGACAAAGTTCTGACTTATCAGGGCATTTTCTTGGATTTCTCTGTTCTAGACTTAGCCTCAACAAGAGAGTTCCTCATGGAATCAGTGATCCTCTTGATATCACTAGCCAGACTACACATGAGAAAAATTCAATGGTACTTGAAGAATTGTTGGACCCAGCACCTTCACCCTTGAATTTCCAGTACTGGTACTGGGATTTGTGAAACAGGAACTGCAGTGATAGCAGGATCGGCTGTCTTTGAATAAAGGACTCTCTCTCTTCAGAACCCACTCCAGTCTGTGGATGGATACTACAAATTTTACATGCACAGCAGTATCCACGGGAGTTTAAGTGTAAGGTTTGTGGGGTCCTCAGGACATGCCAAAGCACATAAATGTAAAACAGATATTGGCAGTGATTTATGCCTTAAAAGTTCTTCACCAGTTATAGGTTCATAGGTTGGTACTAGGCTATCGGCCCTAGGACCTATACAAGCCTAGCCATAACAATTCCTTGGCTATTTCTTCCCACAGTATTTACTTCCCGGCACCCCTGTCTAGCAGGGTGACTGACATGATCCCTGGGGTGAATTTCCTATCTCCCATCCAATCATCAAGGTTCCTTTTGAAGAGGGCCAAAGAGGCACTCGGCTTGACATGTATGGGCAATCTATTCCAGAATCTGAGGAGTCTCTGGGTCAGGAACCTATCCCTCCAGCATGTTTTGTTCATTGTGATGACAAGGTTTAGATCCCTGGAGCATGTGTCTCTGAGGGATTAGGATTTTTTAAGTGTAGCATGTCCAACAGCTCTGGGTTTGACATGGCCTTGTATGTTAAGCAGATATCACCACTGAGTAGACGATGTGTGACAGAGTATAGGTGGAGTTTTTTTAGACCGTCAGTGTAGGGCATCTGCTTTAGGCCCATGATTCTTAGTGAAGTATTTCTGTGGCATTTCCAGCTCTTGCAGATGTCTGGAGAGGTACATACCAAACGGGGCGTTGTATTCTATAATGGGTCTAATGAGGGATGAGTACAATGGGACATTGACCTCCTTTTTTCTGGATGAAATGCCCTTAGTGATGAGGTGTGCCACATAGAAGGATTTCATGACTATTGTGGAGATGTGGTTATTGAAGGTGAAACCACTGTCTAACTGTGTCCTCTTCTAGTGGTCACAAACAGCACTACGTTGATGTGGTATCTGAACAAGAACAGGATACAAAGTCATACCCTCTTTGCTGATTGGCATTGATGGCCTGGGAGCTGTCTGTACAGCATTCCTTGACTCTTCAGCCTTCATGAATTCTGTCAGAGCAAAACATAGTGGCAGATAGACTAAACAGATCCCGGACAGACCATCATAAGTGAAAGCTCCATGGAGAGGTCTTCCAGAACGTGATCCAGATGTAGGGAACATCTCATATAAATCTGTTCCCCTTCTTTCAAAACAAGACAATTGAAAAAATTCTGTTCAAGATGCTCTTGCAGCCATGCTTGGAAGACAAATGGTCTATCATTCCTGTGGTTAGGAATATTCCTATATGCATTTTCATCCTTTCCAGTGTTTCCCAAGGTACTTCTAAAGATTCAGAAAGAATTACTAAAGGTCATTGTGGTAACCCCCTTTTGGCCCAAGTAAAGATGATTTTTACTTTTAATAGAATCGTCCAATGACAAATACAACAAGCTTTCTCATAGATTGGATTAGGTCACACAGCATCAGAGGCAAATAGTACACCCTTAGATAGAGCAATTGCAACTGACAGCCTAGATTATTCTGTTTTAATACATTTTAGGCACTTGCTCCAGGAGGATGTGCATAGGATCATAGTAGGTTACTAGGCTATTGGCCCTGAGGCCCTTATAAGCCTAGCCAAGAGTTTAGCCCATGTTTAGACAAGTCAGCACCCACAGCCACTGTCCAGCAGGGACACTGGTGGAATCCCAGGAGTGTATTTTCTGTTTCCCATCCAGTTATCCAGGTTGCACTTAAAAAGGGATAATGAAGTACTCTGCTTGATGTGGTTAGGGAGTCTATTCCACAGATGGGGGGAGTCTCTGGGACACAAATCTGTTCCACCAAGTCCTATTGATATCACAGACCAGGTTGAGATTGTGCATACAGGTTGCTCAAGTGGAGATTGACTTGTATATATGCAGCCGTCCCATCAAGGCGGGGTCTGAGATTGCTTTGTATGCCAGACAGAGGTCACCTCTGAGGAGTCTATATGAAACTGAGTAGAGGGACGGGGCTTTAAGCCTATATGTGTAAGGTAGGTGTTTGAGGCCCTGGATTCTCCTGGTGAGGAACATCTGTGGTCTCTCCAGCTGTTGCATGTGCTTTGCGAGGTACATGCCAAAGGGGGCTTGTACTCAATAATTGGCATTATAAGGGAAGAATACAGGTATTTAAGGAGGCAAGAAAACCTGCAACTGGAAAATCTGATGTTTATGAGTGGAAGAGATTTTCTAGGTGGTGCCTAGCCGATAACAGAGGTCTTAAAAGGATTAAAACCCCTCTGTTTTTTAAATATTTATGCGAGCTACATAGAAATGGTTTGTCATATGCTTCTATCAAAATGTATCTTATGACCATCTCATCTTGTCTGCAAATGGATACCCCTCTTTTGTCTCTTTTTGTGGTTAATCAGTTTATTAAATTAATGTTGTATGTGAGACCTTCTCAAAAGCAAATTTCTCTTCCCTGGTATCTCAACTTTGTTCTTGAAAAATTGATTTTACCTCCAGGCCGATTTATGGTTCATTACTTGGAAGATTGTTTTACTCATTGCTTTGACTTCTATAAGGAAAGTTTCTTAGCTGCAAGCTCTCATGGTGGGCAACTCCTATCTGATTTTTCACAAGGATAGGGTTGTGTTTTGCACTAATTGATCATTCATGCCTGAAGCTGTTTCTGAGTTTATCTTGAATAAAGCCATCAAGCTCTCAGTACACTAACCTGATCCAAAAAGCAAGACAGAAAAGATTCTGTATACCTTGGATGTACACAGGCAGTTCAGGTACTACCTTGAGAGAACAAACCCCTTAGAAATGCTGAACAGCTGTTTATCTCCTACACAGGGACTAAGAAAGGTCAATTTGTTTCTAAGCAAACAGTTGCACTATGGTTGTCCTCTGTTATTGTTTTTTGTCATTCCCACCATGATAAATCTTTTCTTGGTATGGTTAAGGCTCCCTCAACTGGAGCCATATCTTCTTTGATGGCATATTAGAAACAGGTGGATTCGGGAAGCATTCTAGAGGCCACAACCTGGCCCTCTGTTCATAATGCCACAAAGCAGTACAAACTGGATTCCTTTTCAAGAACCAAAGAAAACTTGACTATGACCATTTTTCAGGGGCTCCTGGATCCTTATCCATCCACCTGTTAGGTAGGACAAGCCTTGTGAATCTGCCCCAAATGACACTGAGACAGTAGAAATGATGAACATAGTACTGTGTGTAAGTCCAACTTACTGGCAACAATAGATGCTCAAATTCTTCACTCCCTCTGTGGCAGCACACACCCATCATCCCTCAGGTTGTGCATAGCTGAAGCGGGTTTAAACCTCTTTGATTTGGTTATTGTTAGATTTGATTTTTATATGGTACTGTGATTGTGACTGGCTGTAAATTTACTCTTGCTAGATGGGTCTGGCTTTGCATACTTTCCTCTCCTTCTTTGTGGAATGGAAAAAGCCTGAACAGTCCCTTCTTTTGACAGCTGAAGACTTACCTCTCAGGATATGGTCAGATAATCAGAGCTGTCACTGGAAGAGAAAGCGAGGAGAGTCTGAGCTTTTGAAAGCTGGCCAGTACTGGGATACCTTGGCAGATAACCCAAAATGCCACTGAAGGAGTGAGGAATTTGAATATCTACTGTCACAGGTAAGTAGTACTTATGCAACTGCACTATTCTGTGAATTTCAAGTCATAACACCCAATGCCTCTGAGGTACTGACCTTTTTATAGAAGTGATAAGGACTTGCTTTCTTTATCTGTTGCCAATATCCTTAATGCCAGTGTAATAGCTGACTCTTTTCAGACTCTAATTCAGTAGCTGCTGAGTAAATCACTGGGTCATTTTAGAGATAATTATGCTTTGCAGTAAATCTCAAAACCTTGTTTTTCTTTCTTTTATAGGAGAAGGTGGTGTGGCATCTGGTTCCTATCTCACTTAAATAAAACAATATAATGGTAGTAATCAGTAAAGGATGTAATAGCTTGAGGTTATGTTGATAAAGCTTTAAAATGCCTTTGTTTGGGGTATGAAAGTTTGTACTCCATCATTTAAAATGGCTCTTGATGAATTTAATTGTGCCATTTAAAACTTGCCCTCAGGAAGGAAAACCAAAGATAAAGAATCTGCATCATAACTCCTGGGGAAATGACATTTGATCAGACTATATAAGATCATGGGTATTTTCTTTACCTCATTTTTTATTTCCACTCTGCTTTTCTTTTGTGATGTTTTCTTAGAAGATGAAAGCTTTGACTATGGCCTACAAGTGAAAAAAAGTGTTTTACATTAAATAAGACTACCAAAGTGCTATTTTTGAGAAACAATTCATAATGGAAGAAATACAACCAAACATATGTTCATCATATTGATCACTTCTGCAGTAGCTTTAGCTATATGGGTTTTATCCTGCATAGGATATAACACCCGACTGGCTTCCAAAGCTTCATGGCACCATCCACATGCTTAATCTGTGAGTCATCTCAAACTGAGCTGACTAAAAGGACAGGTTTTGGGGTCAAGCCCTTCAGAGCTTTCCTGTTGCCAAAAGAATATGCTCTTCTGAGGCTTTCTAGGACTGATGGTCAGCTTGTGCTCTTCCTTTACTGGGCAGATAAGTTCACTTTAGGTAAAACCTTCAATTTTTAATAATAGTTTATTAATGATTTTCTATTCAGGGAAGTTATTTTTGAGATAGGAATTTATATTTTAACAGACTGTCACAAGACTGTATTATATTTTTAAACAAGATAGCACTTTTTTCCTGTCAGTTTAAAAGATGTTTAAAGTAATTGAAAAACATTTTTATGTAGATGAATTGTGTTTATTTTTTGGAGCTGTCTAAGTATTATTAAATGCTTTTTACTGTGTTTATGAGTGAAAAATCTTTACTGGATTTTGCTGCATGTTTTACCCTGGAAAGAAGCACCATTTTTGACTTGACCATGGAACAAACTACCGGTTCCAATGCTGGTCCTTCTTCCAGCCATAAAAAGAAAATGTTAAGCAAACAGCTTTGCTACCACAGCAGGCTAGCAGTTTACCCACCCTGCAGGTGGGTGACTGCTGTGGCCATTGTTTGTTCCTCAGAACACCCATCTTATATCCTGGATCCCTCTGTTGTAGCATGTTAATACAGACCAGAGAATATCCACATCCTCTCTGGCAGTTGAGGTCCACTCAGTGGGAAAGGGAGAGATACTTTTGTTGGTCCTGGGAAAGGGAACAGGGATGACTTCCTTGTTTTGACAGAATATTGTAACCAAGCCTGGGAAAGCTTCTGCCCCCATTAATATCACTGTTCCGCAGACCTCTCAACTGTACAGATTTTTGCAGAATGTCCAGATGTTTGCATTATATTTTTGGTCTGTCTCTCATAAAATTGTGGTTTTCTGGCAAATCATTGGAAAAATATTGAGTGCTGAATCAGGAAAAATGACAGAAATTTGAGTTTCAAGCTTAATTTTTCAGAAAATTCATGGCAATGCAAAACCTGTTATTCTATTAACTTTCTAAGTTTGTAAGAGCAATATTGAAAAAGTGTCCCTACGTTTGGGCCTTTGTCCCCCAGTTATTTATGGTTTTGTCCAGATTTCTTGCAGTTAGACATTGAGAGTTATGTGTTGGATCTATTTTTCTGGTCCCCGCCAGAAAACCCAGAAAACTAAACATGTATCTACTACTCTTCAAACTTCGTTACGCAGGAGTAGTTTACTGGGTCTGGCTCAGGATTTAATTTAGGCTATTGATCTTTCTTATAAAATGGTTTCTGGTAAAAGAAAGAGGAATGCTTTTTTTTCCTGAAAAGATTCAAGATTCTCAATCAGGGCAAGAAGATGAAGAGAAATATAGAGTGTTTGCACCTCAAAGTTCTGATTCAGACTCAGAGGAGAGCGCATTTTCTGATTCTCCCTGTGGGAGTTTTTTTTTTCCGAGACTATTTCCAAAATGTGCCAGTGTTTTCAGTGGGAGCACACTGAGGTTTCTCAGTCCTTCAGAAAGTAATCTGAGTTGTTACAAAAGGATTTTCCAGAACCTTCACCCACATTTTGATATAATCATACCAAACCTGACCCATCAGCTGCAGCTTTAGTTAATCCTTCTGCTGCTAAACATTTAGCTAAGTTCAGTCCTACTGTTTCTGATAAGGATGTGAAGATTGTTGATAAGTATGGGGAAACTGTACACTTCTGCAGCTTCGATTTTCAGAATTTTGAAATGTCATGCACAAATGTTAACATTTATTCTGACTAATAGTGAAAGTATGAGGAGTGTTTTCTGTATATTTTCTTCTTGTGAAAAAAAATCTGCTTTAATAATTTAGTTTCTTCAATGCACAAGTCACTAGTTATTGTTTACTGTGTATGTGTGATACTTCCTCCAGGGCTATGACCACTAGTACTGTTTTTTGGAGGTTTGCCTGTGTGCATTCTTAGAACCTCCCAGATAATGTAAAAAAATGAGATTTTTAAATTCTCTTTTGGAGAGAAATTTAGTTTTTGGCAGCTCTGCTGCAGAGGTGATCAAAAAGTGCAATTAAAAGTGTAAATTGATAGAGGGAATCTCTAAGATTTTTCAGCCCTCCTTTTCCACATTTCCAAAGGGATTCACTAACCCCTCATCCAGTTTTGGTAAAAAAACAAACAAACAAAAATAAATAAAAAAAAAAACAAAGAGTCTCAACAAAATGCAGGTAAACAGATGGTTAAGAAGAAATGACAGGGAGGTTCCAAAAAGAATCCATTAAATCCCCAAAACCTAGTCAGAATGACTATTCAATTGACCTTGTCCCCAACGCCTGCCCCCACCCCACCCTATAAGCCCCCTTTCCTTCTACTAAGTCTGAATCTTCACGTTTCTCTTTGGCAAGAAATAGTTTCAGACAAATGGGTTCTGAAGATCATTTGTCAAGGTTACAGATGGCAATGGGAGGAAATTCTTCCTTTCAAGGGGGGTAATTCCTCATCCACCAGGCCAGACTATTTTATTTCCATCTGTCCTTTGCCACATGCTGTCCCAAGAGGTAAAAGAACCATTTCCTCCTTCTAGGTGGTGAAAGGCTTTTATTCAAGGATGTTCCTATTGCCAAAGAGAGAAAATGGTTGGAGACCAGTTCTGAATCTTTCTTAAACATGTTTGTGATAGTGCTCAAGTTCAAAATGATTTTACTTCACAGTCTCTTACCTCTTCTTTCTCATTCAAGTTTCCTGGTAGCACTAGATATGAACAATGCTTTTCACCACATCCTTATTCATCTAGACTTCTGGCATTATTAAGGTTTTGTGTATCTGGATCACATTAACAGTCCTCTTCCTTACCCTTTGGACTATCCACTGCACCAAGAGTGTTTGCAAAGTGTCTAACTCCAGTCATAGCCCATTGCACACTACAGTGTATCCATATTTTTCCATATTTAGATGGCTTTTTATCTTTGCAGACTCTTTTTCAAAGTCTTAAGAATCTCTGACTTGGGTGAGAGATCTCTTACACAAGCTATTCCTGTGGTGTTAGCTAGACACCACAGTTCAAAGAGCTTTTTTTCCACAGAGAAGACAGGTTTCCCACCAAGACCTTGGTCATTTTTAAGGAATGCCTCAAGATTTTGGGTCTTATGGCATCTGTGTTTCTCATGATACCCCTGGCAAGTCTCCAAGTGAGGAAGATAAATTGGTATCTGTTGTCTCTTTGGTCCCACATCCTTTTTCTTTTCAAATTCCAGTACTGGGGTTTGTTAGTAAAGAAATCACTTGGTGGAGACAGCAAATATCCCTAAATCTAGGTCTCCCCTTCTACCTCCTTATTACAATGCAGTCAGTCACCACAGATACCTGAGACTTTGCTTGTGGAGCAGTTTCAGCAGTGATAAAAGTGCAGGGTATGTGGACACCAAAGACAGATGCAAGCATGTAAATATAAAAGAGATGCTTGCCCTGATCAAGGCATTAAACTCTCTGAATCATGACTGGTCCCATGACCTCTTCAAGATGTTACAGACAATACAACAGTCATGTGGTACTTCAACAAGTTCCCCTTTACAGACCAGCCATGTTAGCTTGTGATAGAACTTCACAGCACAGTCTCATTCTACAGGCATCCTACATTCCTTCTGAGAAAAACTGTGTGGCAGACAAGCTAAGCATGACAAGGACAAACCCCCCATGAATGAAGACTAGAATGAGGAGGAGGTCTTTCAAGATCTTTTCCATCTGTGGGACGCAGACCCATTTGCTGCTTCACTGATCAATCAGTTGTCAAGATTCTGCTCCAGGACTCCATGCAAGAAGACAAGGAAGACGGTTGCCTTTTCATTTCATTGCACAGGAATGTTCCTGTATGCATTTTCACCCTTTCCACTGATTTTCAGGCTAATTTTGAAGAATAAAAAGGAATTCCCCCAAGATCATTGTGGTGACTAATTTCTGGCCTAGGCAACAGAGGTTTTCCCTTGTTTTGGAAATGGCAAGGGGCAATTGCCACAAACTTTGTCAAAGAATCAATCTACTCACATAGAATCAGGGGTGTTTGTCACACCCCAGTCCCAATCAGTGACACTGAATGCCTGGATGATAGGGTCTTAATTGCCTTTAGGTACCTGCTTACTGACGACATGCAGCAGATACTAATGCAGGCAGCCTGCTACTATAAAATTATATTCTGACAAATGGAAAAGGTTTTCTGGATGGTATAAACAACATAAGCAGCACCCATTCAGGACAAATTGTTCTTATATTTTACAATATTTTTGTGAGTTACTATTCTATGCCCTTTATTACTCTTCTATGAAGGTTCATTTATTGGCCATTTCAACATGTCTGCCCATTGAGCCTCCTTTTCTATTCATTCTCTTGTCAAAATATTTTTGAAAGGAGTTTTGGATAAGATGTGTCCAAGAAAACCAGTGGGCCCATCTAATCTTATAATTTTGTGTTAGAGAAAATAACTTTTTCTCCATTTGAACCAGATAACCAGGCAGACTTGTGGTTCTTAACATGGAAAACAGTTTTACTGATTGCTCTGACCTCTGCAAGAAGGGTATATAAGAATCATGTTCCTTTGGTGAGTCAGCCCTATCTCATTTTCACACAGACAGGGTTTCTTTGAGAACTAATTCTTCTTTTATGCCTAAAGTGGTATTGGAGTTTTCTTTAAGCCAAACTATCCAGCTCACTATTTTCTTTCCTGTACATAAAAATGATGGAGAAGGTATTTTGTACCTTGGATGTCCACAAACAACTCAAGTACTATCTTGACAGAACTAAATCTTTCAAACCATTAGATCAGTTGTTCATTTCTTGTGAAGGTAAGAGGAAGGAATGACTTGTGTCAAAGCAGACTATTTACCTTTTGTTATATTCAGCACAACCAGCGCAACAAAACTATTCTAGGCAGGGTTAAGGCTCACTCTACCAGACTATTGACTTAATCTATGGCTTTTTGGAAAGGGTTGGATTCTAGAAGCAGCAGTTTGTTCCTCTGTATATTAATGTATAAATTGTTAAAAGCTTAATTCCTTCTACAGTCTAGATCAGGCTTTGCTAAGACCATTGTCCCATATAGCTAAGAATATTGCAGCAGCGATCAGTATGATGAACCTAATACAGTTGTGCAAGTAAACTTATCATAACAGGAGATGTTTGCATGATATCGACTGCAATAGCTGCTCCTTCTCTCCACCCCCTATTTTCTACCATGTTGTTTATGCCTGGGTGTGTATATTAATTTTTGTTATTATTAGAATTGTTCATTCAGGGCTCAGACTCATTCTCAATTGGTGTGAAATATATGAAAGAGCTTGTTGCCAAACCCAGGATTCAGTAAGGTTCCATGCAGGAGTAGCTTATTCTTGCATGGAAGTGACCATTTAGGAGCAGCATGGCAGCGTACCATGCATAGCAATGAAGGCGCACTGCCTCAGCTACTAAATGGACATGGCACATGGACGAGTGCAGGGGGCATGTCTGAGAGAAGAGCTCTCACAATATACACCCCCCCACAATCAAGAACTGCTGTTTGGCAATTACAATGAGCGAGACCGGAGAAAACACTGGGAGCTGACTCTTAGACATGCCTGGATAGGTGCTTATTTGTTAAGTACTAGAAACTGTTTTCCTCTAGACAGTGAGGAAAGTTGAGTGCTGTAGTAATTTGTAGCTTATTTAGTGCTTACAATAAGTTCTGAACAAGTGCTGAGCTCAAAGAAACAGACTTGAGTGCTGAAACAAAAAAAACTGGCTGGTTCTAAGAAACAAAATTAAGCTAGAAGGCTTCCCTCCAACACAGAAAGGCTTGGGGGCCTAGAAGCCTACAAATAGTCCTGGACACAGCACATCTATATCCAGACTAGACTACCAACAGGAAAGGCAGGAAACAAGCTTAGAATTTATTTATTTATTTATTTTTTTTAGTGGAAAGAGAGAAAGGAGTAGCAGAAACTAAGCTGATTGGCCTTCTCAAATGTTCTCCCTGTATTGGGTAGAATGAGGTAATGACACTAGACTGGGAGGACGGTCCCAGATCAAATGTACAGTAGGGGCGGGCAACTGCAAAGCCACCAACCATAAGAACACCATACCAATAGGGACAGTGGGAAACAAACTGCAGAAATGTTTCTCACAGCAGAAAAGCAGCAGTGGGCCTTTAAATTAAAGTTTTAAACAGCTAAAGCAGCCTCTAGAGAAAGCGTCTAACTGCAACAAGTTATCAGAAACAAACGACCCAACAGATGCTTAATAAGAGTGGACATTTTCCAGTTAATACCTCACACACAGTTAAACTAGCTAGAAAAATATACAGTGCACAAAGTGCTATAAATATCTTGAAAAAATAAGCAAAAAAACAGGATACCTAATGTTATACATTATAGATCCGAGTTTGCTCAGTGTCCTTCCTTCGATTAGCTCAGTGTGAAATGGCAGAAGCACTCACAACTTAACTTCTTAGGTAACAGAAAGTTGAAATCTGAGACAACTTTTAAGAAACAAAAAGCTCAAAAGAACCAATGAGGTGCTTAGTCTAAGCTGTAGTCCAGGTGACCTCAATCAGCCAATGACCTTAAACAATTCTCTCTCACTGAAATGCCTGATGGCTTTGGCTAAACCAAGATGTCCCTGAATATGTGCTCAGACACACAGCCTCCACAAACACTAAGCCCAAGTACAAGCCTGAATATGGATAATGTTACAAATATCCACACTACTTGGAAACAAACTGCAGAAATGTTTCTCACAGCAGAAAAGCAGCAGTGAGCCTTTAAATGAAAGTTTTAAACAGCTAAAGGAGCCTCTAGAGAAAGCGTCTAACTGCAACAAGTTATCAGAAACAAACAACCCAACAGATGCTTAATAAAACTGGACAGTTTCCAGTTAATACCTCACACACAGTTAAACTAGCTAGAAAAATATACAGTGCACAAAGTGCTATAAATATCTTGAAAAAATAAGCAAAAAAACAGGATACCTAATGTTATATATTATAGATCCGAGTTTGCTCAGTGTCCTTCCTTCGATTAGCTCAGTGTGAAATGGCAGAAGCACTCACAACTTAACTTCTTAGGTAACAGAAAGTTGAAATCTGAGACAACTTTTAAGAAACAAAAAGCTCAAAAGAACCAATGAGGTGCTTAGTCTAAACTGTAGTCCAGGTGACCTCAGTCAGCCAATGACCTTAAACAATTCTCTCTCACTGAAATGCCTGATGGCTTTGGCTAAACCAAGATGTCCCTGAATATGTGCTCAAACACACAGCCTCCACAAACACTAAGCCCAAGTACAAGCCTGAATATGGATAATGTTACAAATATCCACACTACTTAGAAACAAACTGCAGAAATGTTTCTCACAGCAGAAAAGCAGCAGTGAGTCTTTAAATGAAAGTTTTAAACAGCTAAATGAGCCTCTAGAGAAAGCGTCTAACTGCAACAAGTTATCAGAAACAAACAACCCAACAGATGCTTAATAAAAGTGGACAGTTTCCAGTTAATACCTCACACACAGTTAAACTAGCTAGAAAAATATACAGTGCACAAAGTGCTATAAATATCTTGAAAAAATAAGCAAAAAAACGGGATACCTAATGTTATATATTATAGATCCGAGTTTGCTCAGTGTCCTTCCTTCGATTAGCTCAGTGTGAAATGGCAGAAACACTCACAACTTAACTTCTTAGGTAACAGAAAGTTGAAATCTGAGACAACTTTTAAGAAACAAAAAGCTCAAAAGAACCAATGAGGTGCTTAGTCTAAGCTGTAGTCCAGGTGACCTCAATCAGCCAATGACCTTAAACAATTCTCTCTCACTGAAATGCCTGATGGCTTTGGCTAAACCAAGATGTCCCTGAATATGTGCTCAGACACACAGCCTCTGCAAACACTAGGCCCAAATACAAGCCTGAATATGGATAATGCTACAAATATCCACACTACTTAAAAACAAACTGCAGAAATGTTTCTCACAGCAGAAAAGCAGCAGTGAGCCTTTAAATTAAAGTTTTAAACAGCTAAAGGAGCCTCTAGAGAAAGCTGCTAACTGCAACAAGTTATCAGAAACAAACAACCCAACAGATGCTTAATAAAAGTGGACAATTTCCAGTTAATACATCACACACAGTTAAACTAGCTAGAAAAATATACAGTACACAAAGTGCTATAAATATCTTGAAAAAATAAGCAAAAAAACAGGATATATTATAGATCAGAGTTTGCTCTGTATCCTTCCTTCAATTAGCTCAGTGTGAAATGGCAGTGTTAGTGTTGCAGTAT
>NC_056741.1:1168085128-1168087628 GCF_019279795.1 Protopterus annectens | reverse complement strand
ATATATATATATATATATATATATGTATATAGATATATATATGTATATATATATATATATATATATAGAGAGAGAGAGAGAGATATATATATATATATATATAGAGATATATATATAGATATATACACAACTCATAATATAGATCTATACACACACACACACACACACACACACAGACACACATATATATATATATATATATATATATATATATATAGAGAGAGAGAGAGAGAGCGAGAGATAGATATATGTGTGTATGTCTACATATATACAAACACACACACACACACACGTATATAAATACATGTCCCCTAATTTTGCATGACAGTGTTGCATGATATGTATGAGGGAACATCACGCATATCAATACACACACAGCAGTAAGTTTGTGCAAAATGGATGGTTATGTCAGGTGTGAACCTCATGTTGGGAACACATTGCCCTTGTTTGTGAAGGTGGGATTGGGAGTTTGGGGAAGGATAGCAGGTATATTTGTGGAGGTGGGTTAGAAGATAGAGAAAACAGCCTACAGGGGTGGTATTTGACAGATGTGGGATGGGATGGATGGGGAGTGTTTTCTGCGATGTGGAAGCCCCATGAGCCCCCATATGGAAACAATGGGACCAAGGCCCCCACCCATGGCCAGTCACAACTTCAGCTTCATGGCCCTGAAGGTGCCTGGGATGGAGGCTGAGCAGGAGGAGCATGCGGACCCTGTGAGTGTATACTGAGGGCCTCAATGTGCTGTTGCACATCCCCCAAGTCTCTATGGACCTCCCTATGCGCCAGACCCTGGACCTGACCTTGAGTGACAGGATCATGTCTGTGTGTGATCCTGGGGCAGAGTAGAACACCATCCCCTGAGGTGGTTCCACCTGAGGTAGTGCAAGACCAGTAGATGAGGAGTGCCCAGGATGGGTCCCACATGTGATGTGGCCTGGTAACATGGCCAGATGAGGTGGGAGAGGTGTTTTTTTCTGGCAACTGTTCCCTAAGCATACTATTGTGTCACTGTTGTGTTACTGTTATAAAACATATGTGGGAAGTAATAGTCCACACATTCCCAGATCATGTCCAACAACATTCATAGATATCCCCAATAACAGAAAGGAACAGATGTGCAGCAATCACAGAGCAAACAGATTACATGCATATATGGAACCATAGTGGCCCTCACAATGGCATGCAGGTGACATTGTCTGTAACAGGCCACCAATGATAGTTTTCCCACAGGGAACATGACTACAAACACATAGCTAAAAGTGTTGTACAATACATGTCCCAATGGGAGGTATTCTGTAGACATACCTGTTGAGTTGTGTGATCAGATTACTGTTGCAGATATGGTGGGGGGAGACAGAGATGTGTATTAAAAACTATGATAACCTTTCTGTATGAGGTCCTTAGACCTGTCTCCATCTTTATGTCTTTCAGGCAAGCAAGATGTCCAGGGAGAGGCTTCCCACTTATACAGTGGAGGAGAATGATTTCATCATCTCACACCTGGTGCAGCACTACCAGGTGTTGTTCAGCCAAACAGCCCATGAGCAGCAGGAGCAGACCGCCCTGTGGAATGATCTTGTCCACAGGGTAAATTATGTTTGCCTGCATAACCGCAATTATGAGCAGGTCCAGCATTGTTGCACAGACCTACTTCACAATGCCCATCGGCATGCTGCTGCAATCAGGGGGGTCAGCTTGCAACAGGGGGGACATGCCATCCAGCCCCCTGACACATGTTGAGGAGCTCTTTGCCAGCCTTGGGACACCTGCCCGCCTGCACACACAACACCTGGCGGAGACCATAGTGGAGATGGGTGCTACCCACACAGTGGCATATGAGCATGCAGGTAAGGCCACAGGGCACATCAGTAGACCACTGTTGCTTATCCATCTGCATCTGTACAGTTACATCATGCATATAAGATGACAAATATATAGTCTGTTGCTGCATAGTAGTAATAAACAGATGTGCATAATCTGTAGTATTGTGGGCTTGTACTGTTGATGTACTGTAATGCTTCACCCACCCTGTACCAATGCCACAGCTGTGGCTACTGACATCACATCTCTCACACACTTATGTAGGTCCCTCTGGTATACCTCCAGGGCAGCAGCCTGTAGCTGGTAAGTATGGTGTTTGTTCAGGCTTGCCAATACACCGGTCATGCTATGGCCATGGTATATTCCATGCACACTTTTAACACACCTACCCATAATGCAAGCCGTACATGTTCAGGTATTGTTGCTGTTAACTGCACTGCATCACAGTGGTCACCATGATGGTGTATCTGAAGGGAATATCAGACTCCTGCAATATAACTAGCATCCTGTCATTGCAAAATGTGTGCACAGAGATGAACATAATGGTGGGACAAATGGCCTACAATAGGGACGTGTGAAACATCACCCTTACATAGTGCTACAACAGTGTATATACCAGTATTATAATGGGAACTGTTACAGATCTACACTATGGCATATCATAATACTGCAGTCA
>NC_056741.1:1168045255-1168084628 GCF_019279795.1 Protopterus annectens | reverse complement strand
GGAATAGTCAACACATTCCAGGATTAGGTATAACAGCATGCATAGATATTCCCATTAACCCAAAATACCAGATATGGAACAGCTGCTTAGCAAACAGAACACATGCGTATATGGAACCACAGTGGCCATTACAACAGCATGCAGGTACACTGATGGCAGCATGCCACCATTGTGGGAGTATTTTAACATGGCACATGCACAGAAACACATTTCAGTATTTATGAAACAATAGAACATATGTCCCAACAGCAGATTTAATTGTACACATACTCAATGAGTTGTGTATTTAGATTATTGTTGCAGATATAGTGGGGGGGGAGACATGTCAATTAACAACTTGTATATCCCTGTAGTTCTCAATACTTTCTTAGTGCTATAATCTGTACCTTACAGGTATTATTATACTATCCTGTGGCCTTTGTTTGGACAGTGGTATGTTTGTAGACAACTATATAAGTGAACTGTGTTTTATCTGCAGTATACACCTCTTACCTGGTATACCTGTGGAGGTATTGTTTATTAATACTGCCTGACTGTTTCTACACATATTCCCAGATTCCAAGTTGATGTTATGCACATACCTTTCAATCTCTTATTGCACACTCTCTGGGCAAGGCTTGACAACAAGCAGGTGAAACTGGGACATATTTTTGACAATTGCCCTCATAAACCTGTGGTGAGTTGCTACAATAACAGGTTTGTTTTCATATACATTTTCCTGAATATTTACAGGTCTGACAGTCAGTTATATGTCATTAAATGCTGCCTAAATGTCAGAGATCATCACACTGATTTGTCAAGGGGACAGGGTAACAGGCAGAGGATATGGGCCATTTATCTGGACATTCTGAACAAATCTGTACAGTTGAGGGGTATGATTCTGCATACAGCTTACTACCACTCCCAGGATTCGAACCATGGCTGTGTCTGCTAAAAATAAAACAGTGAATGTTCGATTTGGGTCTTGCTATGTATCTTTTCACTGATTTCTGTCTATAAGTCTCCCATTGTTTTACAATCTGACCTTGTAATTACAACACTCTTGTACAGGGATTCCTAGACAGTTTTATTATGTAGCACAGTGTGGATGACAGTGATGAGTAATATATTATTATTCAGAGAAACTCCAACACTAACAATGCCATACAATACCAGACTAAACAGTACCAGTCCAGGATTTCAATCTTTTATTTCCAGGCACAGTTTTCTTATCTGACAGACCTGTGGAGAGAATGTTTATTAACACTACCTGAATGTTGCCACACATATTACCAGATTCCACATTATTATCATGCACATATGTCTCACTCTGTTACTGCACAAACTCTGGTCATAGGTTCACAACATGGGGGTGGAGATGGGACATACTTTACATATTATTCTCATAACATTTTGGTGAGTTGCTACAGTGACAGATTTGTTCTTATAGGTAGATTTCTGATGGTTATGGTGTCTGACAAGACAATCAGTTGTATGTCATTATTTGCTGCCTAAACTTCTGGGATCATCCCACTGATTTGCCATGGGGACAGGGAGCCAAGCAGGAAATGTAAGCCAATTATTTGAACTTTCTGACAAAATCTGTACAGTTGAGGAGTATGATTCTGCATACAGCTTACTACAACTCCCATGATTCGAACCATGGCTGGGTATGCTAAAAATATAAAAGTTTACATCTCAGTTGAGTGTACTATTTGGATTTTGTTCTGTATTGTGTAACTGTTTTCTGTCTATGTCTCCCTCAGTTGTACAATATGACCTTGTGATTACAACAGTCATATGCAGACATTCCTACACATTTTATTTATGTAGCACAGTGTGGGTAACAGTGCCTAATACAACAGTACTATTAAGAGAATGCAACACTACATTACCATATGATACCAGAGTAAACACAAGAAGTGCAGGAGTTAGACCTTTATTGCCAGGCTGTTACCCTTTTATGTACATACAACCTATATGATACTCTTCCTGCCATATTGTCTGGTGTATTCAGTACATCTCATACACAATACAGATTTTATACTGTCAGTTATCTTTCTACTACTTTTAGATTTATTTCTTATGATAATACATGCAAGATTATTACCAACCTGCCTTATGACGCTGCCTCTGCAGCCTACACACATAGGCTTCCTGATTCACAGCCCGCTTTACTGCCACTGTCAAAGACATAAGAGGAATATTTAGCCATACCTATCCATAATATACATGAGCTGGCAATTATTAAACAGGTAGTAGAATGAGTACTTTCACACTGCTGGGACATCACCCTGCCTAGCTTCTTGGGTCCACTGATCCAAGAGCTCCCTCTTCCTCCATTTCAGGTTGGCATAATGATGCCTGATCTGCTTACCAATTTGAGGGATGCCAGTGGCAATGGTAAGGTCATGGGTGAGACGGTCCCAGGCTTCCGCTTTATATTGGGAACCCTGGTATTGGACCTGCAACAGTCTCTCTTCGTGATCTTTTGCCAGGAGCCTGCCATGACCTTGGACTCTTGGATTCCCCAGCACTGCACTCAGAAGCACAATCCTTCTCCAACACCAGCCATAGTGTCTACAGGAGGAAGCTACAACCATTTATGAGATGAATTCCCACCTGTGGGGTTTAAATAGGGCCAATTTCCTGCACTTTGCCATTATTGGATGGTTTTGAAAATGCTAAGCTATGGGCAAACCTGCTTACCTAAGGTTGGCATTGCTTAAAGGGGTATACCAATGGGCAAATCGATTTAGCTGGGCTATGCACTGCTTACATCTAGTAAGCAGAGGTGTGCAATGCTTAGCATTGTTTATTTTAAAATTTGCACACTATTGGCTGTTTGGCATTGATTTATCATTTATTACATTTTATATATTTATTTAGTATCCGTGATTCATGTGTACGTACACTGTGTGGGGTACTTGTGTTTATTGAGGGATTTCACCACTTTATTACAATGACACCTCACATCTGGACTTAATGCAGTACTCCATTTCACATATATATGTTATGTAGTAGGTTATACAACATAACACTGTTTATAGATTCCTTTCACATATACATTGTGATTTTGCTATTGTGAGGATCTGTTTGGGTATACCTCAATTTTATGTACAGCTGTAATGGCTTAATGGTTAACTTGCAATGGATGTTTATTTTGTTGCTTGCAGAACAGGGGCTGTTGGATACAGGGTGATTAAGGCACTTTTAAGCAGTTGTAAGTGAGTTTGTGTGGGTTTGCGTAATGGTTATTAATGCTAACTTCTGGTTAAATATGCTTACAGAGAGTTAGCTTCAAGATTGCTTAACCTGTGTGTGCATTGCTTACCCCTATGCAAACAGGATTAAACCAGCTTACTACTGTTTAAAAGTGCTTACTTCCACTTACCCCCAGCACCTATTTGGAAAGAAATGACAAATGGGTCTTGGGAAAGTGGTGAATTTGGACATGTTATACATATTTTACACTTTTTGCTGTATGGCATGGATTAATCATTCATTACACATTATACATTTGTTTAGTATCCCTGATTCATGTATATGTATACTGTATGGGGCACTTGTGTTTATCTGTGGATTTTATCAAATTATTAGAAAGACACCTCACAGCTGCACTTAATGCAGTACTTCAGTTCACAAATATATGTTATTTAGTAGGTTATACAGCAAAGAAAATGTTCATAAATTGCTTTCACATGGAAAATGGAATTTACTACAGTGAGGATCAAACCGGGAATAATTGCTTGAAAGCGAACGCTCTGACCATTACAATATTTCAGTACTGCTTCAACTGAATGTATCTTGCTATTTATCGTCTTATGCTATTTAAGCTACAGTATGCGTAGCTAAGCAATGGGCAATCCTGTGCAGCTACATTTAAATTTAATCTGTTTGATAAAAAAAAATCCTACTGTTATTTTCTCTAGGAAGGGACAGGTTTCACTTATTGCTGTGGATATCTGCATGCATTTGCACATTTGGCAGACATCCTAGCAACCTCCCATGCCTCTCAACCTCTTCATGAAAAATATCTGGACAAAGCTTGACAAAATGAGGTACAACTAGGGACATATTTTAAATATTGCTCTTATAAACTTAAGTAAGTTGCTAGAGTAACAGGATTTGTTTTAGTGTAACATTTCTGAAGGATTTGGAGTCTGAAACTCAAATGTATGCCATTATTTAACGACTTCTTTTCTGAGATCATCCCATTGATTTGCCAGGACAAATGAGGTACAGACCAAAAGTATAAGTGAAAAATGTGGACATTCTGTGAAGATCTGTACAGTTGAGAGGTATGCAACCCCCTATGAGCATTCTTGCTCATTGTAATTGCTGAACGGCAATTCTTGAGTGCAGGGGTGTGTATATTGTGAGAGCTCTGCTCTCAAACACACCCTGTCCTGCAGTCATCCATGCTCCATGTCCATTTAGGAGCAGAGGCAGCGCGCCTTCATAACTATGCATGGCGCGCTGCCGTGCTGCATTTAAATGATCATTTTCATGCAGGAGTAAGCTATTCCTACCTGAAACCTTACTGAATCCTGGGGATAGTGTGAGATAAAATCAAGAGAAATTTGAAGAAAATGTATATAGAAACAATTTTATAGATACATAAAATGTGGTATGAGTAAAGGCATGCAAACTGATAAACTGCGTGTAGATTTCAAAATTTTTTCTCAGACAACAGACTATATTTGCAAAATTTTATGCAAAGTAGTTTGGCTCAACAAAGAGACATACAGGTAACCTTAGATACTGAAATCAAATTAGATTCTATTCAAAAAGAAATATGCAAATTGTATCCAAACAAAGCAGAGGGAGGTGAAAGAATTAATAATAATGACCCGAGAACACTTTGACATGAACTAATAATACCATTATATCTGTTATTTATTAGGTTTTATAAATATTGGGATATTCCTTATGATTGGAGACATACACTTGTTAAACCTGTCTTTAAGGTAAAGGGAAGTAGGATAAATCCAGAATAATACAGACCAAGAAGTTTACTTTCATTTTGTGGAAAATAATGGAAAAGGATATATTGGATAAATTTACTGTCAGAACTGGAAAAACTGGGACTTGAAAGCATGTATCAGCATGTATACGCTGACAATAAGTCTATTACAACCTGTAACATGATGTTCTATAAAAATATAACAGCTATGATTGAAAAAAAATTGCTGTTATGTAATTTATATAGAGTTAACGTCAGTATTTGATAGTGTCATACACAAAACACTGATCAATAAAATAGAACACTAAGTAATGATTTACTCTTCATAAGATGGATAGCTGCATTGCTTACAAATAGGACATGGCAACTATCGTACTTGCTCAGGAAAAACTGTCAGAAATTTCAATAAAAATTTTATTCATTAATACAACAGGTTTATGAAAAACCTTATATAGACCAAGAAACCTTTGGCCATTTGTAAAAAGAAGTGACTGAGGAAGTGTAAAAATATAAAGAACAAAATCTAGAGATTTTTAAAAGGTGTAAAAAAGAAATAAGGGCATGGGAAAGAAAGACATATTGAATATGGTATAATATTTATGCAAATAAGAAAGCCAAATTAATCAATACAAAAAGAGCAGCACCAAAATATTTGAAGAGAAATATAGGCAAATATATCCAGATATGGGCAATTTTACAAAACAAAAAATAAGAAAACAAACAGGAAAGTAGAAAAGATGATTAGTAATGGAGAAGCTAATGAAATAAAAACTGAGGTAATGGATTACCTGAGATAGTGTAGAAAATCTAACTGATAACATCAGAGCAGGACAGAGCAATGGATCTCCAAATTAAGGAGAAACCAGTGGAGTGGGAAATATCTGACCAGTTGCCATATGAAGATACTTTGGAGCCTTCTATAGGAAACTGGTACAAAAGTTCAGTTGGAGTTGCACCACAAGGGAAGGAACAAGAAACTGAAACTCTGCAGCAGTCAGTATTGTGGTGTGATAGACCAGTGAGGTCCCATATGAAGGAGCAATGGATGACGCAGGATGAAATTGAAGAGAATGTGGCACAGGAAAAGGCTCCGGAACTTTCTGTAGAATGCCCACAGGAAATGGAGAACAAAGAACTTGCCCTCAGCTTGGAGGAAAATGATCTAAGAGAAGAGTTGCTTGATTTAATAGAGATGTACAGACATATTAAGATCAATGAAAGAAATAGATTACAGAAAGTCAATAAACCCCCAAAATTAGACGTTTGATAAAACAAATGAACACAATAATCAAGACTGTTCATAGAGATTCGTGTGATATAACAGAAGTAAAAAGGATATATTACTATGCAAGTAAATTAATAACAGATAAAGTCTTACCATAAAAACACAGGACAGTAAGAGAAAGGAAGGGGAGACATCAAATGCCATCATGGAAGTATCAAACAGAGAAAACTATAAAGCAAATAGGACAAGAAGTGTCACTGTTAGAAGAGTACAGAAGAGGTAATAGATCACGAAAAATGTCCAAAGGTAGACATGATGAAAGCAATCCACAATATCAGAACAGATCAGGATCTATCATGCAAATAATAATCTAAAAATATCAGCACAAGCAGAAGAACTTACTAGATTTGCAGATAAATATAAAGGAAAAGTAAACAATTTATTGATGACCCAAAAAAGTTTTATAGAGAATTAGGAAACAAGGCAAAAGGAACTGAACCACCACCAAAAAAGAACTATGTAAATTTTGGAGAAATATCTATGAAGATCCTGTGGAACATAACAATGATGCTGAATGGATAGAAGAAATAAAAGAAAAATAAGAAGTTCAAATATGCAGGATATGGCATGGGATGAAGTAACAGCCAGAGAGACTGAAACAAAGTTAAGGAAAGTTCCTATCTGGAAAACCCCAGGCCCAGATGCAGTACCTAACTTTTGGCTAAAAGTATTAACATCTTTACATGAAGATTTAGCCACAAGTAAGAACTATTTACATGCACACTCTGAATAGACACTAACCTGGTTAACAACAGGAAAAGCAATATTCATACTTAAGAGTGAATCTGCAAGCTATCCTAAAAACTAGACCGATAACTTGCCTTCAGAACATTGAAACTGATGCTGACAGAGTTTATACTTCTTCAGAAGAAACCTTAATCATGGTACTAGACCAAAAGGGTAACAAAAGAAAGTCATATGGAAAAAAAGGATAATTTGTTGTTAAAGTCATAATGGAGAACTGTAAAAAGGGGAAGAATCTAAGTATGGCATGGCTAGATTACAAAAAAGCATTTGACAGTATTCCAAATTCATAGACACACCCTACACTGACTGATTACATTACAGTGACCATGAAACTGATTGATAACATTACAGTGACCATGAAACTCTGAAAACCACTTTGCCGTAAAGCCATAATAAAGGACAAAATGTTATGCAGGGATAATAATTCAAAGGAGGATATTCCAGGGAGATTCTGTTACCACTGCTCTTTTGTCTTGCCTTTAATCCATTGAACTGTCTGCTTATCAGATTAAGTCATGGCTACAATTTGGCTCCCAGAAAATAACAAAGTATAAAGACTTCTCACCTTTTTGTGGATAAATTAAAACTGCATAATTCATCAGATTCAGAACTGAAAGCATAACTGCAAGTAGTATAATTTTTTTCAGATGATATAAAGATGTCATTTGGTCTTGATAAATGTGCAAAAACAACTTTTAAAGCAGGAAATTTGCATCGCCAAGAAGGCATCAGCCTGTAACAGGAATGTGATATAAGATAACTTGAGCAAGAGGAAGTATATAAATATTGGGGAATTGATGAAGAATCAGCAATAAAACATGAACACGTGAATAAAATGTAGTAAAAATTATTTTAGGAGACTAAAATTAATATTGAAAACAGTGCTGACATCTAGAAACAAAGTCCAAGCTATAAACCAGCTTGTTCTTCCTGTCCTAATATAGTTTTGGAGTGATTGACTGGCCCCAAAAGGTGTTGGATCAGCTGGACAGGAAAACAAGAAGTATATTTCTTATTTATCAAATGATTTATAAAACTCATTGTATACCAAGACTATATATTCCCTGCTCTGAAGGAGGCATGGGCCTCCCTGAATTTTATTACATGTATAGATCTGCAATTGTAAGACTGCATATAGTATATATATATATATATATATATATATATATATATATATATATAGATAGATAGATATATGTCTGCTGACATCACAATACCCAAATGTACTGAAAGTTTTAAAACATGAAGAGAATAAGTCTATGATGACTTGCCTGCCCAGTTTAGACTCACCCTGGGATTCATCAATGGTGATATTCCATGCAGGAACAGTGTAACCGCTCCTGCATGGAAAATGTCCGCCAAGCGATCCAGGTACATGCTGTTTTGATGTGCATGAGCGGCCCTACACTGTTCCAGCATGGAAAGTCATGCCGGATGCTAATTAGCTCATTTGCTGATGAAAACCATGCAAATGAGCTGGATTAGCAATCCAGCAAAGCGGCATGTCTCCATGCAGGAACAGTGTAAGTTGCAGAAATGTATTCGATTACTAACCAAATACATTTCTGCAAATTACACAATGGAGGCATGCCAGCACTCCAGAAAGCATGTATTAATCAGGTTATGCATGCCAATGGCCAAATATATGGCCATTGGCATGCAAAACCATGTCCAAAAAAAAATAAAGATTTAATTTTGTTGGCCGAACTTGGCCATTGAGGGCAGGGGAAGTGGTACGCTAGTGGGAGTGGGGAGGATATGTAGAAATGTGGGGGGGGGGGGGGGACACCATTACAACAACTTTCTGCATTTTGACATTATAGTCAATGGCATGCAGAAAGTAAACATAGACAGGAAACAGTGGTTGCTAAGGGGGAAGGCTCATGAATAGTACAGTAACTAGGGATTAAGGCAGTGAGGTATGTTAATGAGGTGGCTTATACTGAATCACAAGTTTTTCAGGAAGATTTCTAAGTGTGAGACTGCACCTAACCTTGTAGGTGCTCTAACACCATCATGTAGGGAAGAGGAGCAAGGGACATGAATAGGGGGTGTGTCATGCTTGCTGGAAGCACATTGGAGCTCTGTTGGCTGGTTTCTACTGAGCTAACCACAGCTAAGAAAGGGGTTGTGTCTGAGGCTGTTTACCCTTAGTCCATGAACTGAGGAGCATGTTTTCGCGGGCAGGGGACAGGCATTTCTTGCTGTTTACACTACCTACAGGCTGATAGAGGATGGATATAAGGAAAAGGCAAAGGAAGTAGCAGAACAAGGAAAATGCACTACAAATCAGCAATATGGGAGTGTGCAACCCACAATGAGCCAATGAAAGCACTCAGTAATACAGGTGGCTGCATAGCTGAAAATGGAAGGAGATTTAAATAAAAAATAAAAGGCAACAGCACAAAATAAAGGAGAAATGAATTAGAAATCACTAGAGGGGAGTGTTGCAAGTCAGAATGGGCCATGCAGATATAATACAGCTAGCAGGTGGCTGAATAGCTGAAAATGGGAGGAGATGTAAGTAATAATTACAAGAAGGGCAACAGCAGAATAAAGGCAATCATGCACAAATTACTACTAATGCCTGTAACACTCACAGTGGCCAAAGCAAAGGCATGAGTAATATAGCTGGTAGCTGGAATGAATCATAGTGAGCCAATCATACAGGCAGTATCTGCAGCACCACAGTATAAAGTATGGAAGCACCTTATATTCTGGTTTTCCACAAACTCTGCACCACTGGTGTATACATGCAGGGGAATTTAAACTTGAAAAATGTTAGGGGCTGCCATTGCTGTGATGCATCAGTATGTGCTAGACGCTGACGGCAGAAAGGAGGATAATGCTGACAACTGACAGACCAAGGAGGAGAAGAGTGTTCAGACCCAGGGTAACCTACCAGGGGCTAAATGATCTGGAGATAGTAGAGCGCTACAGGGTGGACAAAGACATATGTCAGCAAATCACTGAGCTGTGCTGGCTTCAAATCAGAGCTAGAATCATCAGAGAGGAACCCATCCCAGTGGATACCAAGGTATGTGTAGCCACAGCAATTCTAGGTACAGGTACTTTCCAAACACCTACTGGGGACATCATGGGGGTTTCACAGGCATCTGCATCCAGGGTACTCCACCAGTTCCTGAATGCAATGCTGACACATGCCGGTGAGCACATTTACTTCCACAGCACCTGTGAGGAGAGGACCAGAAATATGCATCTCTTCCACAGTGTAGCAGAATACCCAGAGGTACTGGGTGCCATAGACTGCATGCACATCCACCTCAAAGCACCAGCTGAACAGGGTAGGGTCTAGATAAACCACAAGGGATTCCCCTCCAACAACTGCCAGGTCATGTGCAATGCCCAGGTCATTATCATGAATGTGTGTGCTGGCAGCCCTGGAAACTATCACGACTCCCACATCTGGGGTTTGTCACAGCTGTACTAGGAATTTGCCAGTGGGTGCATCCCATATGGCCATCTGGTGGGGGATGCCGGCTATGCCCTGGAGCCGAGGATGATGACACCCATCAGAAATGCACACACACCCATACAAGAACTCCATAATGAGGCACACACACAACCAGTATCATTATAGAGCATGTGTTTGGGTTGCTCAAATCACGGTTCTGCTGCCATGACATATCTGGTGGGGGCTTGCAGTACTCTCCTGCCACATGTGCATACATGTTCATAGTATGTGCCATGCTACAAAATATGATCCTGTGGAAACAGCTACAGCAGGAACAGCATAGGGAATAGCCACACAGTCCTCCACCATTGCCAAGGTCCCCACAGGCACAGAGGGACTCACAGTAGGAGGCCCCTTAGCCTGCTACCGTAGGCAGATGGAGGTGGGCCCACTATGCTCACACCTTGGCAAAGAGACAATGCATAGCACACACACTGACACTGTAGGGACCCCAGGGACTGACACCTCTCTCTGACCTGAACACATAGTAAAATGGATAACACACACATATTACCTGTAACTTACCATGTATAGGCAGTGTACCATGTACATCCAACATAGGTGGCCCTCAAGCACCATCCTCACAACTATTGCAAGCACAAGGTAAGGCAGTCTTCTTAACAATAAAGGAATGGAATAGTATTTTCTGCTTGCATATCTATGGTAATGCTGCATGCATGCAAGGGAATGGGGTGGATCACTGGGATACCAGCACACAACTGACAGCTATGTGGGACACCAGGAAATGTCAGGCAAAAACTGGCCTCCACACACTATGCAGTAGTACCCAAGGTGGCAAATCCCACTGCAGTATATGTGTGGGGACAACTAACTGGGGGGTCATAGGTCATAGGCATAAATGTCAAGGTGGGGGTCCCATAACCACCCCTCACACCCACACAGCAAGTCAGCTGTAGAAAACCACAGATAAATGTCTGGTAAAGGCACACAAATGGTGGCAATGTTGAATTATTCCCCTACAGACTCACACAGTCATAGCACAGCAGGACGTGCATTTGCAGTAAGGCTATAAAGGGTAAGATGTCTGAAACTCAAATGTATGCCAGTACAATCTGACCTGGGCTTTGTACTGATATGCCTGAAGTCCCCAAGTCAGGGCACTATAGTATGAGAAATGGAACCAAAATGTAAAGCAAATATCAGCACAGTCTGTGCAAATGTATACAGTTGACAGGTGTGCCCCCCCCCCATATACCCACACAAATGCAGTAACATATATGTTTGAATGGAAATAGTAGCATAGCAAACATTGGCAGGGTTGTACCAATACACATGAGAACATGTTGCCTGTCCACAATATGCAGGGGTCAATGAGCTATGTGTATGTGTGGTTAATACTGTCTGGATCTGGCCAGCATGTTCTCCTGCAGTCGTCTTGTACTGCTCTAGGTACAGTGCTGCCTTTGACAGGGCCATGTGCAGATAACTGTAGTGCCAACTGTTATGCATGTCACTGCTCTCCCAATGTCATACCTGGAAGTCACAGTGCTATGTGGAATATACTAAACATATGAGTGACATCTTGAAGGATGTGTCGCAGAGGTGCCAGGGCTTTGTGAATATAAGTGCTTTATGGTACTGATGCCAGTGGTCATTCTCAATAATCCTTTTTCTTATGTTTGCTTTTACAAAGAATGGATATGCCTGCACACTTGAATGCACTATGTACCCACACCTATAACTTCCAACCTCTGACAGCAAGATGCCTGTGCAAGGGCAGAAATAAAAGTGGAACAAAGGCACAATGATAGGCATGTGTTGTGAATATAGCCCTCATATACTGAGAAAGTTGGTAGGGTGAGGAGTTTGCAGTAGCAAAATGGTCTGAATGTTATGTATTCTGCAACAGGAATGACTGTATTATCATGTAACATCACACTTCAATCATATGTAACTAACTTGCCATAAAAACGTGTATGTAGAAAGGATAAAACCTCTAGCCAAATAACTGGACAACCTGCCCCAAAATGTACAGGTCAGAGGTATGCACATACAAGGATATGGCATCACAGGTTAGAAAGATACCACACAAGCAGGAGATCCCCAGCCAGTATATCACCAGGTTGCTGGACTGTTTACACAGCTGTGTGCCATTACTACACTGCCTGTAGCCACATCTCACAAATGGCCTTGTTGGACAAGAATTTACACAGCTGCCCTCATAATATTGGTCTCTGCATCATACAACTAGTAGTCCTCTGGTAAAGCACTGTGATGATCTAAAGATGCCTGTCACTAGGTAATGACATAATACATTGCAGTTTCAGACTATGGATATGTCAGAAAATGTCTGCTAAACAAAACAAGTACCCTGATGAAACTCTTGTGTACTCCTGACAGATATGGCTGTAGCACACAAAACCCTGGACTGGAGTACACCTGTCTCTGGAATGGAGTCCTACACTAACTATAGAAGGTCACATTGGGCATTCTCCTACACTTAGGGAATCACAGGACATGTTGGAACCCACATCAGAATATATAACTTTATTGTGTATATTTGTCCATCTATACAGACAGCTATGTACACCTCAACTGTCCCCACACAAACACATCAGACAGGATTACCCTCAGCTAGCTGTAGGTGGCCCATATGTGCTATATCTGCATCTGTTGTGTCACGTACACACACACATATATATATATGGGCAACAGATAACAACACATGTCAAGCATATACACACACATAGATGTGGGGAACTGAGAGATAGACAATGATAAAGAGAGAGACACGGGGGGACACAGACAGAGTGAGTCACACACACGGATACCCTGAATGGCATACAGTGATGTCCTACTGTGGACAGCGGCATACCAGTTGTAAACAGTTGTACATGCTAGCATAAAAGGTGAACCCCATTATGTAACAGTACTGATGTTGAGTTTATAATATCATATCATCTGCCTGTGTGTGTGTGTGTGTGTGTGTGTGTGTGTGTGTGTGTGTGTGTGTGTGTGTGTGTGTGTGTGTGTGTGTGTGTGTCCATAGGTCCAAGTATTAGGAGACTCATCCCATTCAGTACACTTCACATTACCCTATTTCACAAGATCTGCTGCTGCCATTCACCTTAGAAGTACTATTGGACAGCAATCACCCCCTATAAGCTCTGTAGCATGTGTGATAGCTGTGTAACACTATAGTACAAATAACTAGATAGATAGGGGTTCTAATCTCAATATTGGCAATGGTGTGTGTGTGTGTGTGTGTGTGTGTGTGTGTGTGTGTGTGTGTGTGTGTGTGTGTGTGTGACAGTTGTGCATGTGAGAGTGTGTGTGTTTGTTTTGTTGCAGGTGAAACAGTTTTAGGCCATTCCCACCCACAACGCTTCCTAGTGGCCCAGGTTATCAGTCCTGCTGATGTCATTCCTCTTATTGTTACCTTTGGCCAGCTGTCAGCCTTGTAACCCCTGTAGTGAGTGTAATAAGTGCTTAACACTATAGTGCAAATCACTAGGTCAACAGGGTTTCTAATCCCAGATCTGGTAAATGAGTGTATGTGTGTGTATATAATTGTAAGAAGTATTTTAATAAGTCTCACACCCACTAGCCCACTTTATCAAGCCTGCTGATGTCATTCTCCTTAATAGCACCTTTGGCCAGGTGTCAGCCCGGCAAGCTCTGTAGCCCATGTGATAACTGCATAACACTGTAGCACAAACGGATATACAGGCAGGGTTCTATTCTTAAATGTGCATGTGGTGTGTGTGTATGTTTGTAAAATGTACTGTTTCGACAAGTCTCACACCCACTGGCCTAATTTACAAGCCTGCTGATGTCATTCCCCTTCTCAGCACCTTTAGCCAGTTGTCAGGATGGAGGATAACTGTATAACACTATAGTACAAACAGCTAGATAGGCAGTGGTTCTATTCTCAGATCTGGCAAATGTGTGTTTGGGCTACATGTTTGTATGAAGAAGTATTATGATAAATTACCCACCCACTACCCTACTTTATCAGTCAAGCTGATGTCACCCCCTTATAGTCACATAGGCATACCTCTCAACTGTACAGATATTTTTCAGAATGTCCAGAAGTTTGCCTCATATTTTTGGACTATTTTTGACAAAACTATGGTTTTCTGGCAAATCAGTAAAGACTGAAGTTAGAAAATAATGACAGACATTTGAGTGTCAGACTTAATAACCTGCAGACAATTCTTGCTGATGCAATGTTGATGAAAAAACTGTTATTCTATACACTTTCTAATTTTGGAGGAGCAATATTTAGAAATTGTCCCTATTTCTTGGCATTTTGCCACTTTTATTTATGGCTTTGTCCAGATGTCTTGGTCTAAGAGAATGAGAGGTATGTACATAGGTGTGTACTAGGCTGATGGCCCTGGAGCAATTACAAGCCTAGGCCATAGATGTGTCCTGCCATTGTGCCACCTGATGTTAGTTACAGTACCTTCAGCAAATAGAACCCCTGTAGTGATCCCTGGGGTGAACTATCTATTCCCCATCCACTCAAGATCTCTCTGCAACAGGGTCATCTAGGTGCTTTGCTTGGCTTGTATGGGAAGTCTATTCCAGGGCAGTCTCTGGGTGAAGAACCTGTCCCCCCAGCATGTTGTGTTGATTGTAGTAATGAGGTCAATGTCACTGCAGTGTGTGGTGCAGAGAGATTGGGATATGTTTAGATGAAGCAGTTATAAAAGAGCGGGATCAGACATGGCTTTTCAAGTCAAGCAGAGATCACCTCTAAGTAGGTGACAGGAGGCAGATAATAGCTGGTTTCTTTTGAGTCTGTCTGTGTAGGACAGATGTTGAATGCCTAGAATCATCATTGGGAGGTACTTTTATGCCTTCTCCAGCTGTTGCAGGTGTCTACAGAGGTACATGCCAAATGGGCCATTATACGTGATGAGTGGTCTAATGAGAGAAGAGTACACAGAGATGATGACCTCTTTCTTACCGGATGCAAAACCGTTGGTAATGACATGTGCCACATAGAAGGATTTCCTGACCACAGTGGCAATGGGGTGGTGAAAGGACAGGTTGCTGTCAACCTGTGTCCCCAGTTCTCTAATAATGCCTACAGTGTTCAGTGGGGTCCCATCAATGTGGTACATAGTGGGAACTAAGATTTTACCAAAGGGGCTGATGATACATTCTGTGGTTTTAAGCTACAGGCTATGGTGTCCACACCAGTCAGTGAGGTCTTTTTGTAGGATGTCTGCATCACTTGTGGAGTTAATGATGACTCTCAGATTGTAGTTGTCTGTGAACTTGGTCAGCCAGAGTTCCTTTGTATTGGCCTGGAGTTGGGAGAACTAGATGCTCAACAGGAGAGTACCCAGGACTGATCCCTGTGGGACTCCACTTGTGACTGGCTGGCAATCTGACTTGTTGCATGCTACTTTCACACTGTGTGTTCTATCTGTGAGCCGAATTGCAACCTCCTAGAGATATAAAGTTTGATGCCTACTTTGGTGGGTTCAACCATAATTCCTGACTGAGGAATGGTACCAAGAGCATTGGGCAGATTGATGTAGGATGTATGCAGAGCCTTACTGTGATTCACAGCCCTGGTCACTGACTCAAAGAAGCCAAACAGGTTGAGCAGGCATGATCTCCCTTTCACAAAGCCAAACTGTTTGGGGTCCAAAATTAGGAGATTAGCTATATGTTTGTCAATCAGGTCCGTGAGGATGTGCTCCATAGCTGTACATATCACACATATAAGGCTAATGGACTGATAATTCCCAGGGTCTGTAGTTCTCACACCTTTATGGAGGGGGATGACTGTAGCATTGTACCATTTGGGAAGGACAGATCCTGAGATGGGGCTGTGACTGAACAGAGCACACAGATATGTTGCCAGGTTTCTCTGTAGTTCATGTAGAACACAGCCTGGGATTATTTGGGGTCCCATGAAAGCTGTATTCTCACCTGTGGACAATGCAGGTATAACTTGGGAGGAGTACACCTGGGTGCCTGGCATTTCTCCCCTGCCATTCTGATTGTTCCCCTAGGGGGGAGACAGGGGTAAAGCTGGCACTGAATGTGTTGGCAAGAATGCTGGCAATATCTGTTGTCACAGTATAGGAGGTAGCAGAAGTGTTGGGCCAGTGTATTGGTGTATGAGTATCTTTCCCACTTGATGGAGGGGTAGTTGAACTCTCCTGGTATGTGAGTGTTGGGTTGGACCTTGATAGATTCCAGGGTGTTGAGGAATGTGGATTGAGAGTCTAGGGATATGGATGTAGACATATAGCAGGCTATGACCTGGATTGCACTACTACCCAATGTCAGTTGTACCTGACATATGTCAGAGATGCATTATACTGGGATACTACTCTGGATGTGTGTATATCAGTTAGTATAGAGACACCACTGCCTTTGCTGCTGTGCCCCATGTTTTGGGTCTGACAGGTGTGAAACAAATTGTAGGCTGGTTTTGCAGGGTTGCTGTCTGCTGTCGTAAAACAGGTATCTGTTACAGCACAAATGACAATGTTCATCATTTTGAGGAGTGCTGTGAGTGGCTGCATCACAGGATGTAGATGTCTAGTGTTGAGCAGCATGACTCTCTGATTGCATATATGTGCAGCTGTTATGGTTGGACCACCACTGTAAAATCCACTATAGGGGTGGCAAGACACTTAACCAGTACCTGGAAAACCAGGGGTGACAGATGCAGGCCATCTGTGGCAAGCCATTGCAGTCTGTCAATCTTGTCATCCCAAGCAGACAGATACTAGTTCCCATGAGAGTGACACCAGACACATAAGCCAATTGTTGAAGGCAAGCATTTGTTGTTTGTACTGCGGTATCATTCAGGGTGACAGGAGTATACTGCTCAGGGCTACTGCTATTCCTGACTGGCCCACACAATCTGAAAGCTCCACCATGTCTCATTTTGTATAGATCATGATTGTGCATCTCAGTTCATCCACACACACACACACACACACACACACACACACACACACACACACACACACACATGGACAATGACAGAGTGATACTTGTAGTTGCTGTGGAGTGACCTGACTGGGTGTGTTATGTGCTGGAGTCTAGCAACTGATAGAAGGCTATTACCTCAACCATGTTCAGACTAGTGAGTGGCACATTTGGGTGCCTCACAATTAAGTCACCTATGATGACTGCATCAGGCAAGGAGTTTAGCCTTTGGTGCTTAGGTTGAGAGGCACACTGTGTAGGTGCGATATGTGTCCTGTGGTTTGTGCTGTGTTGTGCTGGTCAAGTGGGTGTCTGTTCTGGTGGTCTCCAATGTTTGGGTAAATGTCTATTGAGTGCCACTATGAAGGTGGGTGTGTGGTTATTGTTTGTATATTCACTCTGTAAGCTTTTACTAAATAAATACACAATAAACATAAAGCACTTTTTGTCTTGTTGAATACAAAGACTTCTTCAGATGCCCTTTGTATTCAACAAGACCAAAAGTACTTCATGTTTATCGTGTATTTTTTAGTAAAAGCTTACAGAGTGAATTTACTTTGTCCTCTGTCTTTTGTTTGCCATTTTTTTGGTTTTTGGACTTTTGAGAAGTTTGTTTTGTTTGCTTATTTTCTTGGAGTTATTGTTTGTATGCCAGAGCTGTGATACTGTGTTTTCTGGAGGGGTATGTGTTCCATATGGTGTGTTGCAGGTGTTGACCCTTCTCCTCTTGAGCAGCTATTGCAATCTTCACTGGAGAATGCATATCATCCAATATGGTGATATAGAGGTATCTCTCACAAGTCTGAGTGTTGGGAGTTTAGAGGAGAGGGATGTCTGTGTATATGAGGCAGTTTAACAGTGTCTCAGAATGCCCAAATGCACCAGGATAATGGGCAAAAGTACAAAGAACTGCACTTTAACAACTAGCAAGATCTAAGGGAAAGACTGAAGGCAGACTTTCTGGCACCTGTAACAGTTCACCTCAGCTGTGCAGTTATCAGCACTTTTGGCCAGGTGTCAACACAGTAAGCTCTGTAGTGTGTGTGTGGTAACTGTGTAACACTAGAGTACATATAACTAGATAGTCAGGGGTTCTAATCTCAATGCCAGCTAGTGTGTGTGAGTGTGAGAATCATGTACTGTATGGGTTGCACCATTTTGATTTGTGTACCACCCTGTAATTGTCCCATCACCCATCACCCTACTTTACTAGGCCTGCTGATGTCATTCACCTTAGAAGTTACTTGTGACTAGGAGAACTCATGTAAGCTCTGTAGCACATCTGATAACTGCATAACACTGTAGTAGAAATAACTAGACAGGCAGGAGTTCTAATCTCAATACTGGCAGCTGCGTGTGTGAGTGAGCGTGAAAATCACATACTGTCTGGGTTATACCATTTTGATTTGTGTACCAGCCTGTAATTGCCCCTCACCCTACTTTACCAAGCCTGCTGATGTCATTCCCCTTAGAAGTAACTTGGGATGAGGGGAACTCATGTAAGCTCTGTGGTGTGTCTGATAACTGCGTAACACTGTAGTAGACATAACTAGGTAGGCAAAAGTTCTAATCTCAGTACTGGCACCTGTGTGTGTATGAAAATCATATACTGTTTGGGTTATTCCATTTTGATTTGTGTACCACCCTGTAAATGTGCCATCACCCTTTTGGATTGAAGCTCCAAAGGTGGTGGTGTTCCCATATTCATAAAGGATGTGCACATTTACAGACTGGTAGCCCAACATAATGCATCTGAGATACATCAGGTGCAGCTAACATTGGGTAAGACAGAGATTCAGGTTGTAGCCTGCTATAGGTCCTCAACCATGTCCCAAGACTCACACTCTACATTCCTAAGCACCCTGGAGAATGTTAGGGTCCAAACAAGCACTCTCATACTGGTGACTTCAACTACCCCTCCATTAACTGGGAAAGATACTCATGTACCAATACACTTGCGCAACGTTACCTGGAATTCAATAATTCCAATGCCCTGGACCAGCTCATTCTTACTCCCAATAGAGGTAGCAATATCCTTGATCTGGTCATTACTAATATGGTGACCGTTGCTCTACACCAATAGTCAACTCCTCCATGGTTAGATCCAATCACAAAATAATCACCTTGAAAATCCACATCCCTCCCACCCCCCTGCAAAGGAAACCACCATGAAAAACCTTTCCAAAGCTAACTTTGGCCTACTAGAAACAGAGGTGGCTAATGTCACGGCACCCATGCAAATGGAGAGTAGTTGGATGACCACCAAATCATACACCAATGCACTGTACGAACACATACACAAATGCAAGGATCTCACCATACCCAATAGAACCAAGATGCTCTCCTCCAAAAAACAAAAAGGAAGCCAATCTGGTGGTCCCCTGGCATAAACAAACTGTATAACAAAAGGAGAAAACCAATGCAGAATAAGGTGTAGCCTCATGACTGGAAAACCCCCCTTATCAGCTTCAACAGAAAGTTGAGATCCCTCATCAAATCCTCTAGCTTCAACAGAAAGTTGAGATCCCTCATCAAATCCTCTAAAGCTAGCTATGAAAACAGAATTGCAGCAGATAGTAAAGAACTACAAGGTCTTCTATAGTTATGTAAAGAATCTCCACGGCAATACCCAGATGTGCTCTGAGCTACTGCACAATAGTACTTCCTATACTGAGCTAATAGATATTGCCAATATACTGGCCGACAGATTCAATGTCAACTTTAGCCCTCCCCCAAGGACCAATCACAATACCAATAGATTGCCAGGCACCTAATATTACCACTGCACAGGTTAAAACAACACTGTTCAAGGCCAAGAATACAGCTTCTATGGGACTTGAAAATATCCCTGGCTGTGCTCTACATGAATTAAAGAGGGAACTGGCACCTCACCTGTGTGCCCTGTTCAATCACGGCCTCAACCCAGGCTTTGTCCTTACCAAATGGTGTAATGCTACGGTCATCCCTCTCCACAAAGGATGAGCGACTACAGACCCTGAGAACTATTGCCCCATTAGCCTGAGGAGTTTATTATGCAAAGCTATGTAAAACATCATCATGGACCTAGAAAACAAGGGTATAGGGAATCTCCAAACTCTGGATCTCACACAGTTTAGTTTCATGAAGGGTAGATCATGGCTGCTCAACATGGTCAACGTCTTTCAGGCAGTCACCAGAGCTGTGGATGAAGGCAATTTGGTTCATACAGCCTACCTTTATCTGGCCAAGGCCTTTAATACCATTCTGTACTCAGGAATAATAGACAAACTCATTAAGCTAGGCATCAACCCCTATATCACTAGGTGGGTTGCAAACTGACTCACAGACAGACCCCACAGTATGAAAGTATCTGACTCCAACTCAGACTGCCAACCAGTCAGGAGTGGAGACCCACAGGGTTCGGTCCTGTGTCCCCTCCTGCTTGGTATCTACTTCACTGAAGTTCAGGCCAACATAAAGGGACTCTGGCTGATAAAGTCTACAGACAATTGCAATTTGGGAGCTATTATTAACTCCACAAGTGATGTTGACATCCTACAGAAAGACCTCACTGAGACCAATGACTGGTGTCAGAACCATGGCCTTAAGCTCAATGCCAAACATTGTGTCGTCATCCCCTTTGAGAAAAACCCAGTTCCCATGAATTACCACAATGATGGTAGTCCACTGAATGCAGATGGTGTTATAACAGATCTGGGACCACAGGTTGACAGCAACCTCTCTTTTGACCACCACATTGCCACTGTGGTCAGAAAATCCTTCTATGTGACACATCTCATTACTAAGGATTTTGCATCCAGGAAAAAAGAGGTCATTGTTCTCCTCTACTCTTCCCTCATTAGGCCAATCATCGAGTACAATGCCCCATTTGGCATGTACCTCACTAGACACCTGCAGCAACTGGACATGCCACAAAAGTACCTCACAAAGGGGATCCTAGGCCTTAAACACTTGTCATATATGGACAGACACAAAAATTCCAACTATTCTATCTCCTATTGCCTACTTAGAGGTGATCTCTGCCTGATGTACAAAGCTGTGTCTGACGCAGCTCTGTTAGAAATATTACATCTAAAGGAATCCCAATCCCTCCACACCACATGCTACAAAGATCTCAACCTCATTACCACAATCAACAGAACACGCTGGAGGGACAGGTTCATAACCCAGAGACTGCTCATGCTATGGAATAGACTTCAGTGGTACAGCGGTAGCATTGTCGCCTCACAGCAAGAGGTTCTCCCGTTCGATTCTCGGCTGGAGCGCCTTCTGTATGGAGTCTGCATGTCCTCCCTGTGGTCGAGTGCCATTCGAAAGGAATGGGCATGCCTTCGTTGAAGGTTGGACATTGGGCTGGCACCTCAGAACCATAAAAATCAACTGCCAATCATTAGCAGACCAGAGTTCTGCTGTGGCGACCCCTAACCGGGAAAAGCTGAAAGAAAAACAGCAAGAACAACAACAACATGTCAAGCAGAGCACCTCACTGGCCCTCTTTACGAAAAATCTTGATGAGTGGATGGGAAATAGAGAATTCACCCCAGGGATCACTCCAGTGGCTCTACTCAACACAGGCACTGGGAACTGAGGTTGGGTGGCACAATACCAGGTTAATCCTATGGGCTTGGCTTGTAAAGGCTCCAAGGCCATTAGCCTAGTACACACCTATGAACCCTACTTTACTAGGCCTGCTGATGTCATTCACCATAGAAGTACATTGGGACTAAAATACATCATATAAGCTTTGTGGTGCATCTGATAAGTGTGTAACACTTTTGTAGAAATAACTAGATGGGTAGGGGTACTAATCTCAGTACTGGCAACTGTTTGTGAGTGTGAGAATCATATACTGTATGGATTATCCCATTTTGATTTGTGTACCACCCTGTAAATGTCCCATCACCCTACTCTACTAAGCTTGCTGATGTCATTCACTTTATAAGTACCTTGAGACTAGGGGAAATCATGTAAGCTCTATGGCATGTCTGATAAGTGTGTAACACTATAGTAGACATAACTAGATAGATAGGTGCTCTAATCTCCATACTGGCAACTGTGTGAGTGTATGCATCTCTTTGGGCAAAGATCATGTTTTGTTTTGCTGATAGCATTTTGATTGGTGTAACATCCATGCCTCTTTACCACCTCTCAATGGCATTACTTTATATAGCGTGGAAATGGCATCTGCCTCACATGCAGGATGTCAAACCATTGTGCAGGCCATTCCAGTCCTCTGTACAGATGTCTATTGAATATCCAGATGTTTAGGCTCATAAGTTCCTAGGTGTGTACTAGACTAATGGCCCTGGAGCCTTTACAAGCCTAGTCAGAAGATTACCCTTGCATTGTGCCACCTGACATTATTTCACAGTACCTCTGGGGGGTAGAGCCACTGGAGTGCTCCTAGGGGTGAATTATCTATTTCCAATCCATTCATCAAGATTTCTCTTGAAGAGGGCCAGTGAGGTGCTCTGTTCAACATGTATGGGACATCTAGTCCATAGCATGGGCAGTCTGTGGGTTAAGAACCTGTCCCTCTGGCATGTTTTGTTGATTGTGGTAATGAGGTTGAGGTTTCTGGAGCATGTGGTGTGGAGGGACTAGGATATCTGTGGATGTAGCATTTCTAACAGACCTGGATCAGACATGGCTTTGTAAGTCAGGCAGAGATCTCCTCTAAGTAGGCAATATGAGACAGAGAATAGTTGGAGTGTGTTGAGTCTGTCCATATAGGACAACTGTTCAAGACCTAGGATCATCATTGTGAGGTATGTTTTCAGCCTCTCCAGTTGTAGCAGGTGTCCATTGAGGTACATGCCAAATGGGGCATTGTACTCAATGACTGGCCTAATGAGGGAAGAGTAGAGGGAGACAATGACCCCTACGTCCTGGATGCAAAATCATTAGTAATCAGTTGTGCCACATAGAAGGACTGTCTGACCACAGTGGTAATGTGGTGGTCAAAAGAGATGTTACTGTCAACCTGTGTTTACAGATCTCTTATAATGCCTTCTGTGTTCAGTGGACTACCATCAATGTGGTAATTTATGGGAACTGAGCTTTTCCCAAAGGGGATGCTGACACATATTTGGCCATTGAGTTTCAGGCCATGCTTCTGACAACATACATTGGTCTCAATGAGGCCTTTCTGCCTGATGTCAACATCACTTGGCTAGTTAATAATAGCTCCCAACATGCAATTGTCGGCAAACTTTGTCAACCAGAGTCCCTTTGTGATGGCCTGGACTTCATAGGTTCATATGTTCATAGGCTGGTACTAGGCTATCAGCCCTAGGGCCTATACAAGCCTAGCCATAACAATTCCCTGGATATTTCTTCCCACAATATTTGCTTCTCTGGACCCCTGTCTAGCAGGGTGACTGACATGATCCCTGGGGTGAATTTCCTATCTCCCTTCCAATCATCAAGGTTCCTTTTGAAGAGGGCCAAGAAGGCACTCTGCTTGACATGTATGGGCAGTCTTTTCCAGAGTATGGGGAGTCTCTGGGTCAGGAACCCATCCCTCCAGCATGTTTTGTTCATTGTGATGACAAGGTTTAGATCCCTGGAGAGTGTGGCTCTGAGGGATTGGGATTTCTTTAAGTGGAGCATGTTCAACAGCTCAGGGTTTGACATGGCCTTGTATGTTAAGCAGAGATCGCCTCTGAGTAGACGATATGCCACAGAGTATAGCTGGCGTTTTTTTAGATGCTCAGCATATGGCATCTGCTTTAGGCCTGTGATTCTTTTAGTGAGATATTTCTGTGGCCTTTCCAGCTGTTGCAGATGTTTTTTGAGGTACATACCAAATGGAACATTATACTCTATACTGGGTCTAATGAGGGATGAGTACAGTGGGACAATGACCTCCTTTTTTTCTGGATGAAAAGCCCTTAGTGATGAGGTATGCCACATAGAAGGATTTCCTGACTGTTGTAGCAATGTGGTTATTGAAGTTGAGACCACTGTCCACCTTTGTCCCTAAGTCTCTCATCACACTTTCAATGTTTAGTGTACTGCCACCTATGTGGTAATTCATGGGTACATGTTTTTTCCAAAGTGGATAACTATACATTTCTTGGCATTAAGCTTGAGCCCATGGCTCTGGCACCAGGCATCTGTTTCTGTAAGGCCCTTTTGTAGAATATCCACATCATTTGGAGACTCAGTAATGGCTCCCAGTTTGCAGTCATCTGCGAACTTTGTTAGCCAGAGTCCCTTAGTGTTGGCCTGTACTTCAGAGAAGTAGATGCCAAGCAAGAGTGGTCCCAGGACTGAATCCTGAGGTAATCCAGTTGTCACTTGTCTGGAGCTGGATTTGGAGTCAGCTACTTTTACAGTCTGGGTTCTGTCAGTAAGCCAGTTGGCAACCCATCGAGTGACGTAGGGATTTATGCCCAGCTTAGTAAGTTTATCTATGATTCCAGAGTGGGGGGATGGTGTCAAAGGCCTTGGTGAGGTCCAGATAGGCTGTGTGGACCACCTTACCCTTGTCCACAGCTCTGGAGGCTGATTTGAAGAAGTCAATCAGGTTCAGGAGACAAGACTGGCCCTTCACAAACCCAAACTGGGTGGGGTCCAGTGTTTGAAGGTTGCCAATGTCTTTGTTTATAAGTTCCATGATAATGCGTTCCATGCCCTTGCAGATCAGGCTCATCAGTCTGATGGGATGGTAGTTCCTGGGATCCAAGGTGGATCCACCCTTGTGGAGTCAGATAACTGTAGCTGTGCACCACTCAGTGGGCATGAAGCTTGAGGGGAGGCTATGATTAAACATGGCACTTAGGTGAGGTGCCAGTTCATTTTGTAGTTCATGTAGCACACAGCCTGGGATGTAATCTAGTCCCATGGATGCTGCATTCTTAGCTTTGGAGAATGTGGTGCCTACCTGCATGGCCGTGATTACCAGAATTTGGCAATCTTTTGGTATTGAGATGGGCCCTTTAGGGGTGAGAGGTGGGTGAAGTTGGAACTAAATCAGTCTGCCAGGATATTGGCAATATCCTTGGTATCAGTATATTTAATGCCATTCTGTTGAAGTTCAGAGCAGATCTGAGCATTGCCATTTAGATTCTTGACATAACTATAGAATGCCTTGTGGTTGTCTTTGGAATCTTTGGCAATTGTATTTTCGTAACTGGCTTTTGAGGATTTTATGAGGGATCTCAGCTTCTTACTGAGGCTGGTGAGGGAGTTTTTTGCATCCTGGGATTTTCCTCTTTTCTGCAACAGTTTCTTCCTTCTGTTGTATAGTTTGTTTATAGCAGGGGACCACCAGATTGGCTTCCTTTTTTTGGAGGAGAGCATCTTTGTTCTATTTGGGATGGCATAATTCATGCATGAGTGGATGTGCTCGTACAGTGCCTTAGTGTAGGATTACGCAGTCAAACTTTCAGATCCCATCTGCAGGGGTGTCATGAAGTTTGTCACTTCTAACTTCAGTATCATGAAGTTGGCTTTGGAGAAGTTTTTTAAGGAGGTTTCCTTATTGGGGGGTGGGGGTGGGATGTGGATGTCAAGGGTGATTTGCTTATGGTCAGACCTGACCAATGAGGGGGTGACCACTGGTGTGGAGCATCAATCTCCCATGTCGGTAATGACCAGGTCTAGGATATTGGAGTCCCTGATGGGACAAAAAATTAGTTGATCCAGGTCATTGGAATTTATGAATTCCAAGAACTGTTGGGAAAAGGAGTTGGTACCCGAGTAGTTTTCCCAGTTAATGGCAGGTTAGTTGAAATCATCCAGTATTAGGGTGTTTGGCTGTATCTTAATATTTTCCAGTATGTTTAGAAAGGTGTAATGATAATCTTGGGGCATGGTGGGGGATCTGTAGCAAGCTACAATTTGGATAGCAGTCTTACCTAGTGTTAGTTGCACCTGGAGAATTTCGGATGCATTGTGTTGGGCAACTAGCCTGGAGGTGTGAATATCCTTGGTGAATATGGACACTCCTCCACCTTTAGTGTTTCAGTCTTGGTTTTGTGGCCGAAAAGTGTGGTAAGAGTTGTAGCCTGGTATTGCAGGGGTACTCTCTGGATCCTTGAACCAAGTCTCAGTTACTGCACAGATATCGATGTTCTCCATTTTTAGGAGTGCCTCGAGAGATTGCATTTTGAGGTTTAGACTTCTAGCATTGAGTAGCATTACCTTCAGATTTTGTATGTTTGTATCTGTTACGGCGGTGGTTTTGTCCTTTAAATCTTGCCTAAAAAAGGCACTATGGGGGTGACAAGAGCTTTAGCCAGTAACCTGAATCCCAGGGGTGACAGGTGCAGACCATCTCTGGCAAAGCATCGTGGTTTGTCGATCATGTCTTCCCAGGCAGACAGATACTGGATCCCCTATGAATGACACCAGAAGCTTAGCCAATTGTTGAAGTCAATAATTTTGTCCTTATACTGTGGTATAATTCTGGGCGAAGGCAGGATGCCACTCAGGGCTAGGGTCATACCTGCCTGGGCCACATGATCTGAGAGCTCTTCCATGTCTCTTTTCATGTAGTCCAGGGAGGTACGTCTCAAGTCATTCACTCCAGCATGGACAATGACAGAGTCATATTTGTACTTGTTGTGGACTGACTTGAGTGCAAGCATTATGTGGCAGATCCTGGCACCCGACAGGCAGCTGACTGTAATTTACTCCTTGTTCAGCCTGGTGAGTGGGACATCAGTGTGCCTGACTATAGAGCCACCTATGACTAAAGTGTTAGGTACATTGTCTTGCCTTAGGGGCTGTTGTTGGATGGCACACTGGTGTTGGGAGCTATGTGTCACTTTGGTTGTGACTGGTGTTTGTTTGCGTTTCAGCTTTTGGAGGTCCTTGTTGCTTGGGCAGGTTAATGTTAAGGGCCTCCACATATGTGGGCTTAGTGTTGCTATGTGTGGGTGTTGATGGTATGGGTTTTGAAGGGCTATGAGTTGCTTGAGGTTTAGTGCAGGTGTTAACCTTCTCCTCTTGACTGTCTAGCACAATCTTGGCCGGAGAGAGCTTTGCTTCCAGTATGGCTATGTAAGTGCATCTCTCGCAGGTTGTAGTGTTGGGTGGTAGGAGGAGAGGATTGTCTGTGTACATGAGGCAGTTGCCGCATTGCCCCAGCATGCCCAGATTCACCAGGTGGACAGGAGAAATCACCAGAAGCTAACCCTTGGACATGCCTGTTTAGGTGCTTTTTTTGTAAAGTATAAAAGCTGTTTTCCCTTACCTTTGCAAGGTACTTTGCAATTACAGGCTGTTTAGTGCCTATGATTAATTTTTCCTTATTGACAAGGAGAGTTGAGTGTTTGTATAGGTTTCAGGCTTCCTAGAGCTTTCCAGCAGGTTCTAGAGCAAGTGCTAGTCACAGGGGTTCAGATTTTAGTCCTACTACTGAAAAAACAGCTAGTTCTAAGGCAAAAATTGAAGAGCAGACTTTCTGGCACCTGGAATAGTTTAACTGTAGCCTCACGGTGCTGCATGATGTGAAAAATGTGCAAACACATGCATTTTTAAGCCAGAAAGTTGAAAGGAATAGAAATCAGCCCAACAAGTCTAATAAAATTACAATTTCAGAGCTGGAAACTACTCCTCTAGTGTTAGATAGGCAGTATAATGCTCACCCCTCCCACTGGTAAGCAGTAGGACTTCCCTCTACCACAGCAAGGTCTGGATAGCTCTAAACACAGAAAAAAAGTCCTGAAACAAGCAAAGCCTGGAATCTGGTCTAGCTAGGAAAGGTGGGAAACGAGCAAACAAGATAGTATTTTTTTTTTTGTTAAACCAGGCTAAACAATGCAATAATACAGTAAATAAACACAGAAAAGGCTAACACACTTGAGTGTGTGGTCCTAAACAGTAAATGGAATTAAAACTCTACAAAATTAGCAATTTAAAACTTTTTAAATTAAGCAAGGCAAGTGCACAACTGAAAAATGATTTAAGAGGCAGTAATACAGTAGAATATGTAGCTAGTCTACATATACAGAGAAGTCTACATATACAGAAAAGCAGCTAAAACACACAAACAATTCAGATGCAGTGCAACCTAGAGCACTTGAGTTGTAGCAATATTAAGGCAAATACAGTTATAATAAATGCTCTAAAATATATTCTATATTTCCAAAATGTTTCAGAAGCACAGTCAGAACACAAGGAGAGAAGTAGATACCAAGCAGGAGAAAACCCAGGACTGGACACTGGGATGCCACTTGTCACTAGTCAGCAATCTGACTTGGAGTCAGCTACTTTCACACCGTGGGTTCTATCTGTGAGTCAGTGTGCAACCCACCTAGTGATATCGGGGTTGATGCCTACCTTAGCGGGTTTTCTATGGTTACAGAGTGGAGAATGGTATCAAAGGTCTTGGCCTGATTACAGTAGGCTGTATGACCACCATGACATCATCCACAGCTCTGGTGACTGACACAAATAAGTTGACCAGGTTGCGTAGGCATGATCTACCCTCCACAAAACCAAACTGTGTGGGATCCAGAGTTGGGAGATCCCCTATATCCTTGTTTATTAGGTCCATGATGATGCGTTCCACAGATTTGCATATCAGACTTGTCAGGCTAATGGGGTGATAGTTCCCAGGGTCTGTAGTCGCTCCACCTTTGTGGAGAGGGATGATTGTAGCAGTGCGCCATTTGGTAGGGACAAAGCCTGAGGTGAGGCTGTGACTGAACAGGGTACACAGGCGTGGTGCCAGGTCACTCTGTAGTTCATGTAGAACACAGCCAGGGATATTTTCAGGTACCATAGAAGATGTATTTCTGGCCTTGGACAGTGCTATTTTAACCTGTGCAGCAGCAATACTAGATGTCTGGCAATCTACTGGTATTGTGATTTGTCCTTTGGTGGGGTAAGATTGGCATTGAATCTGCTGGACAGTATATTGGCAATATCTGCTGGCTCGGTATAGGAGGTATCATTGTGCAGTAGCTCAGACCACATCTGGGTATTGGCATGGGGATTATTTACATAACTATAGAAGACCTTGTGTTTGTCTTTACTATCTGCTGCAATTCTGTTTTCATAGCTATCTTTAGAGGATTTGATGAGTGATCGCAATCTTTTGTTGAGGCCAATAAGGAAGTTGTTCCAGTCTTGGGACTTCACCTTATTCCACATCAGTTTATTTGTTCTGTTGTCGAGTTTGTGTATATCAGGGGAAAACCAGATTGGCTTCCTGTTTTGGAAGACAGTCTCATGGTTCTATTGGGTATGGCGAGATCCATGCATATGTGTATGTGTTCGTACAGTGCACTAATGTATGATTTTGTGGTCATGCAACTATTCTCCATTTGCATGAGTGCCATGAACTTAGCCATCTCTGTTTTAAGGAACCCAAGGTTAGCTCTGTAGAAGTTTGTCATAGTGGTTACCTTTACGGAGTTGGGGGGTGGGAGGGATGTGGATTCCTAAGGTGATTAGCTTGTAGTTGGATCTAATCAGGGAGAATTTGCCTATTTGTGTAGAGCAACAGTTGCCCATGTTACTAATGACCAGGTCAAGGATGTTGCCACCTGTAGTTAGGGTACAAATGAGCTGGTCCAGGCATTGTAATGAATTCCAGGAAACATTGGGCGAGTGTATTGATACATGAGTAGTTTTCCCAGTTAATGGAGGGGTAGTTTTATTCACCCAGTATGACAGTGTTAGGTTGGACCCTAATATTCTCCTGGGTGCTTAGGAATGCAGAGTGTGAGTATTGGGACAAGGTCAGGGACCTATAGCAGGCTATGACCTCAATCGCTGTATTACCCAATGTTAGCTGCACCTGCAGTATCTCTGATGCATTAGGTTGGGCTACCAGTTTGGAGGTGTGCAAATCCTTTATGAGTATGGACACACCACTGCCTTGGGAGCTTTGGTCCAAGTTCCTGGGCAGAAAGGTGTGGAATGAGGTATAGCCTGGTAGTGTAGGGGTGCTTTCTGCTGCTTTGAACCAGGGCTCTACAACAGCAATAATGTTGATGTTTGCCATTTTAAGGAATGCTTTGAGTAAGTGCATTTTGGGAGTTACACTTCTAACATTGAGCAACACGACCCTCAGATTGCAGTTGTTTGTAGCTGTTATGACCGTAATTTGGTCTTTGGTACACAACCTACACAAGGCACTAAGGGGTGACAACAGCCTTGGCCAGTATCCAGAAATCCAGGGGTGACAGATGCAGGCCATCTTTGGCAAAGCATCAAGGTCTGTCAATCATTGTCATCCCAGGCAGACAGTTACTGGACCCCCTCGAAATGACACTAGTAACATAGCAAACTGTTGAAAGCAACCATTTTCTACTTGTACTGTGGTATCATTCTGGGTTATGGTAGGATGCTGCTCAGGGCTACGGTCATAGCCAGCTGGTCTACATAATCTGAGAGCACCTCCATGTCTCTTTTCATGTAGTCCAGAGAGGGACATCTCAGGTCATTCACACCCACATGTGCAATGACAGCATCATATTTGTACCTGTTGTTGAGGGACCTGAGTGCGTGTGTTCTGTGGTGGATCCTGGCACCTGACAGGCAGCTGACTGTTACTTCCTCCTTATGCAACCTAGTGAGTAGGACATCAGTGTGCCTCACTATCAAGTCACCTATGACTAGTGTGTTGTGCATGCTGTTTTGCGTTAGGGACTTTGGTTGAGTGGCGCACTGTTTAGAAGAGTTATGTGCATCGTGATTGGTGTTCTGTTGTGGTGGTCGACTCCAAGGCCTCTGCTGTTTGGGTAGATTTGTAATGAGAACCTCCACATATGTGGGTGTGTGGTGTGTGTTGTTATGTGCAGGAAGTGCTGGTGTGTGTTTTGGAGGGCTATGTGTTCCATGTGGTGTGGTGCAAGTGTTGACCTTCTCCTCTTGACCAGCTATTCCAGTCTTGGCTGGACAGTTTGTGGCTTCCAATCTGCATATATAAGTGCATCTCTCTCAAGTCTGAGTGTTGGGAAGTAAGAGGAGAGGGTTGTCAGTGTACATGAGGCAGTTTCTACATTGCCTCAGGATGCCCAAGTTCACCAGGTTAATAGGTAAAGCACAGGGAAATGACTTTTACACATGCCTAGAGGGGTGGGCATTAATAATAAGCACTTGAGCAGTTTCTTGTAGAATGTTTAGGCCTGGTAGAACTTTTGTGTGCTACAATAATTGCTACAAGAAGTCTGGTAACATGCTAGAGTAGTAATAAAGTAGTAAAAGTGCAGGGAAGAGAGAACTAGCAGATGTAAGGGAACAATTGAAGAGCAGACCTTATGGCACTGCTCAGAGGCTTATAAACAGGCCCAGTTACAGCAAAGCTGTATGTGGACTAGACTAGGTAAAGGAAAGGCAGGAAACAAGCATAGACCTTTTATTTTTTTCTATTATTTAGGCAAACTATACGTGGTCTGTGTCCCTTAACAATGCACATGTATGTGATATTGTTGCCTAATTGTCCATAGTGACGGTAGTGACACACATGTCAGCATCATGCATCATACCTGCCCGAAACATCATGCTGATACAACAGCTGCTACACTATCACTTGTCCAGGCCTGTAGGAGCAATACATGACTCCACATCCTATGTGTGGTGGGTCATCTCACCATCCATGGAGGAATTCATAACATTACATATTGTAAGAGGTAGTGTGTTATGTCCCATGCTTATAATCTATGTGGGGTATGTAATGTGTATGTCGTAGTACAGTACATAATGGTGGAAATGTAGGTTTACTAATCTGTGTATTGTCAACTGTGTTGATGTTACTGTGTGCACATCCCATGTGTCAGTCCTTACTGTGTGTATGCCAAGGATATACCATTTTATCTTACTGTTCCACCTGGTGGACTCAGGGATACATACCACAGACCCGTCATAACTAGTATCATGCATGCCCTCATGAACTGCACCAGGGTTGAGTGTATCTTAAAGACATGACTGGGCCAACAGGTGTTAACAGGTGAATGTACTGCAGTGAATGTAATGGCTATGCATGTGAGGGACCTGCTGACAGTACCGAAGTAACCTGTTCTGTATGTATGAGCCTGGGGTAGTACACAACACTCAATTGGCATTTTGAGGGCTACCTGCCTGTGTCAAGGGGTATGTATGTATGCAAGGTGACACTGTCTGAAAACAGTGTCCGTCACACACTGTGGCATGCATACACACCTGGTACATGTACATATGAAGCTGTACCTTGCCTATGACATGGTCAGTGTATACCCAGCCTGACATACTCCCTCTTGGGAATGTCTGCAGGGCCACAGCCTGCAGACACACAGACACCTGGGGCACAAACAGAATGCAGCTAGTTAGACTACATTCAGTCAGTGGTACTAACAGCAATAATGCATCCTGGCTAATAAGGTACATACAGCCATATGTGTACCCACAGGAAATGCAAGCAGACAGCACTTTACATAGGATTACATACCTACACTGTACTTTATTCACCATGTGCATCAGACCCATATCAGTATGTCCCTGCATTGATGGTATGGATGACAGGGATGTGGCACAGGTATCGCCATGTGCACAGGGTGTTGTGTGGGTGTGCCACAGGCCTAGGCTTGGCCATACAGTTGACATCATGTGTGTGTGTTTGGAGAGGTATCCAATAGATGGGCTGTACAGAGGTGCTGTGTGTGTCTGGAGGTGACCTGCCTGTGACAGAGATATGTGTGTGTATGTATGCACACAGTCACGCCATGTGGCAGCCCTACGGAGTGATACATTGGGCAGCTGTGGACCATACATGGCAGGGTGTCCAGGTCACCATCTCTACACACAGACACGGGAACTGGTCCTGCTAGAGGCATCACTGGTGCCATCAGGCCCAAGGCTAGATGAAGTAGTCCTTCCTGATGTTGATGGCTGTCCACTGGATCTGTGCCCCTGAGAGGACTGGACAGGACCATGGGGCCATGGTCTGCTCCAGTGTGATGTGGACAGTAGCCCCCCCTTCAGTAGTACTGGTGTCACTGTCACTAAGGGAGTGGGAAGGTGCATGGCCCCATACACTCTCAGCTGTTTGTGGTGATAACCTACATCCACGTGGCAGATGCCCATCTCCGACAACATGCTCTAGCACAGACATGCCATGGTTGGGGATTCCAAAGGTCTCATCCCAATGTCTATTAATGACCTCAGTATTTTGACGTGTGGACCCAACAAGGTCATGTATGTCACTATGTACATCAGGGAGAGTTCCATCCACTACCATGAGTATTTGTGTGTTGTGGCATTCACTATGTGCCTGTGCATCCAGGAAAGCCTGGAACATGCGCCTGGTGACTCCTTCTCTGGCATTTGCAACAGTGGCCCAATGAGCAGCATTCCTCCTACAAGCACCCCTGTCCATCTGCATGTGTGAGATCTTGCCTGCACTCTGGGTATGGCCAGTGTCTACACCCACACCTTCCATAGTCTCCACACTAGCCTGTTCAATGCCACCACCTGCCAGCTGTCCATCATCTGTGGCCACTGGTGACAGGGTATGTGTGGGCATTGTCACTGTGTGCAGCGATGGTGTGCTCAAGAGTAGGATGCTAACTAATGGCACAGATTCAGCCCCTGGCAACTTCACCTGTACCTCACTATTCCTATTATCATTGTCAGAGTCTGCAGAGATAATGACATAATTTTCCAAAGGGGGAGAATCCAAACCCCATGGCCACATGTGAGGGGAAGACAACATATGTACATTAATACCTACACTTTGATGTTGGCTGTTACACACACACACACACACACACACACACACACACACACACACACACACACAAACACACATGCTTACAGGTGAGGTGGCACAAATCTGTTACACAGACAACACATTACTCACATGGTGACATGCACGACACACAGCCCTCAGCATCATGCACTGCAGCCAGTTTTGCTACATGTAACTGATAATATAGAGCTCTGGGATACGTGATTAGTGTTAGTATGTGATGGTCATTCCCCAGCACAGACTGCACCCATGTACACATCATTGCTGTTCGCCTGTATAGCACAGTGGCAAGTACTACAGAACATACCTCACAACTGTACATATCCTCACAGGATGAGTAGAGTTCAGGCTCATATGTTTGTTCTATTTCTCATAACCCCTGTGTTTCTCTGTTACATAAGTGGGATGATCTGAGGAGTGACATCACTGATTAATGAAATACATGTGAGTGTCAGATCTCCAAACCAACAGTGAATGTATGGTCACAAAATTTCTGGTACACCACCACCCTTGTAAGCTTACAGTGGATATGATAAGGGTACATAACCCTGTTAACATGCCATGTTCTTGTAATATACAAGATGAGACCACAATAATGCATTCAAGTATGTCACCCACCCTCCATGTGACATATGACCTGTGCAATCCAATCAATAGCATGTGTTACATGTAAAATATAATGACTGCAATATGTACAATATGGTGATTGCATAAGTGTGCGCACTCTTAAATTGATATGTTGTTGAAGAACCTTGTAAGTGGCTTACAGCATTACCTCTTCTTGTGAAGGTGTCTATCAGCATGGCACATCCTGACTTGGCATTATTTGGCCATTCTTCCATGCAAAGGTCATCTAACTCTGTCAGATTGCAAGGGCAGCTCATGTGCACTGCCCTCATCAGGTCAAACTGGGGTTTTCTATCTGGTGTAGGTCTAGGGTCTGGCTGGACCAATCTATAACCATGTTTGTGTTCAGGTGGAGCCATTCTTAGGTATCTTTGAATGTATGCTTCAGTTATTTATTATGTTGAAGGCTAACACACCTCCTCATCCTCAGCATTTTTGCAGATGGCTGATGGATTTTGGGCAGAAGTGGGCATTATTAGGAAATGTTAAGAATTCCCACCACCATGACTACAGGCCCTGTTCTGTCTGTGGAATGGCAGCCCCACAGCAGGCCACTGCCACCAGTATGATTCACCATGGGGATGTTGGTCTTCAGGTTATGAGAAGTTTTGCTGGTGCACCACACATACCTGTTGGTATTGTGGCTGTGAGGTTGATCCCTAGTCTCATTACACCATAATACATTTTCACACCTACCACTGGGAGTTGTGATGTGCTGTATTGCAATTTGTATCCACCCCTGGATGCTTTTGGTGTATGGAAATGCTTCCATCGTCTGATCCACCCCATAGGCCAGATATATGCAGAACACGGAAGAGTGTTCTTACAGGTAGTACAGAACACCAGTATTATCAAGAGGTTCCTGCAACTCCCTCGGTGTTGCTGTATGTCCCCTGGCAACCTCCCTGACCAGGTCTTGATATGTGTTGTCATACTTTTTGGAGGGACATCAGGTTTTTTTCAACAGCACTGTTGTCCCACATTCAATCCACCTTTTGACAACTGTCTTCATTGTATTCCATGGTGTATGCGATGCTGTGGTAATGTTGTTGTACCCTACTCTTGACTGATAGCTTACAAATATGAGATCCTTTTGCTGCTTTGCATGCTGTCTGCAAGCCATGGCTGTTGCTGTTGCAGGCAACTGAGCAAATGTCATGATTATCCCACTTGGACAGCAGAATGTTATTTAGTGTTAGTCAGAGTGTCTTAACTTGATGGCTGGTGTGTACCCAAGCAGAGTGTATGCTGTCAGTAAATCACAAGCTGCTGCAATAACATATTATTTGAAGGGTGTGCACACATATGCAGCCAGCATATTGTGAGGTTTGTATACTCCATATATGGTGGCCAACAGATTGATTGTTTGTACAGGGAATTGTTCATGTCATAGGTCGCATTACAGTCTGGAAAAGATGAGGACTGACATACTGTGGTCTCAATTTGTATATACATCACAAACACCTGCCATCTTAACAGGGGTGTGTACACTGTTTATATGCACTATATGACAGTAATGTTGCTCTCTGTCCAGAAGTCTTGCACTGACAGGCTGTGAGTTATGCTACAGGCATGATACATTCTCATCAGATAGGCCCGTGTGGTGATCACTGTGATGCAATGTAGTTGACCCCAACACAAGTGAGCATGTACATAAAGCAATATGGCTATGAGTGACAGTTGTGTGCATAGTACATTGCATGGCCTTCACATGCCTAGGGAAATGGCGAGCCACAACAGTACAATTGCATACTCAGCAGCTGCAGGCTGCCATCCCACATGTAGAATGGAGGGACCTAGGTAGTTGTGTAAAGGGAGTATGGTCAGCAGACCCACATGTGGCATTGATACAGAATGGATGCAGCATGTCTGCACATTTACAGTACAACCCCCAATACTACACAATTTGCTGTTCTTCACCATAGATATGCACATCTGTGCATTAGAAAACCCCATCTACAACTGCAATCTGACCTGATACATGCACATAGATACTCTAAAATTACAAGTATGTATGGTACACTAGTCTAGTAACCTACACTGGGGCTTTAACTGCACACTCCTCTTCCATTGTCTGGGTGCCAACCACCTCCAGTATGTGGGAGGTCTGTACTCTGATGTTTTACTAGGATGGGTGCCCCAAGGTACCTGTGGAGCTCCCTGGTGGGCATCAGTGGGGCTGCAAGGCCAGGCCCATACCTGTGGCTGTGTGGTCCCTGGCCACTGCAGCAGCTCTTTGCCAGGCATGGCATAGGAGGTCACTTTCATGATACCAGACCTGCTTGTATGTACATGTGTGCGGGCCTACATTGTTTACCCTGTGGACAAGGTCATCCCACAGGCCAGTCCTCTCTTGCAGATGTTGCTGGCTCCAGCCACACATTATGGCATGATTGTGTAGTATGGCTTCTATGATTATATTTGTCTCAGCCACTGAGAAAGTTGACCTTTGCTGATGCAACATTACACCTGGGAGACATAACGAGGGAGACACATCACAGGACCTCATACATTTGGCAACCCTATGTACAGAATCTCCACATCTACATTGAATACCAATAGCCACCACTCACAACCACACCATACTCCTGTAACATATCAGCACTTTATCTGCTTGCATTGCACTGCTGGCCTTGAGGTGTCATATTCCCCTCATGAGGGTTACTTAATTTCCTACTCCTGTACTCCTCATTCATGTCTGTGTCAAGGGATGACATTGTCCATCTTCCATGTGGATGTGGTGTGGAGGGTGCCAAAGCTTGGTGTGACTATGGTGTGTAATGGAGCTGGGAGCACATGCCTGAGTTCATATAGGATGCAGACAGGGATGTTATCAGGTGCCATGGATACTTACATTTGTTGCCTTTCAGTAGGCAATATATACCTGCCCACTGGTGATGAGAGGAGGGGTGTGGGTGTTGTGCATATCCGGCTATAGTGCTGCTGAGCCAGGGGGTGATATTTGCCCTAAACCTTTCTGCAGCAGGTTGCCTATAGCTATGTTGTGTGTGTATGTGGTCTGATTGGCCACCATTATAGGGTGGGTTGGTTTGTGGCCTCACAGATTGCAGGCATATGTGAAGATTGCAGACGTATGTGAAGATGGCCTTGTGATTGGCCTTAATGGATGTGTCCAATTTGTACACATAGTTAGCCTTACAGTACTCCACCTGTGACCTTATATGCTTGATCAGACAAAGGCTGACTTGATGCCAGGTTGATGTGTGCTCCTGATTTGGCCTGTACGGCAAATCTAGGGACCAAGTCTGTGATTTGTGTATTGCTGCTGTCCACCACAAGCATTCAGCCTATCTTGAGGAGGTTGATGTTGTCCTGTAGAGTATTGCTGAGGCCAAAAAGCTATGTAGGTGCCCGCATAGTACTGTGTTATGGGTCTGGACACAGCTGCTAGTTCCAACATATGGGAAGCCCTTCATGTGGGCCTTGCCCATTTACCTGGCCTGTGTGAGGGACATTACGGAGGTGTGGTGGCTACAGCTTCACAGACAGTAGGTGTAAATAACTCACAGGACAGGACATGTGGTGACAGCCCAGCAACATGGGAGACAAAGCACCAGAGTTTGGTACAGCTTGTATGTCATTAGTGTTGTTATACACATGTGAGGGTTGCTACTTTGACAGGGTTTGTCTGGACATGCATTTACTGGGTGACTTGACATCTGACAGTGATATGCCTCTGACTTAGCTCTCAGCTGGCATGTTGTCCACAGACTGGCCAGATGTTCGCCTATTATGTTTGGTCTGGTCCTCAACCAACATCTGTTTTTGTGGGGTTGGTAGGATAATGTGAGGATTGTAGTCAGTAAGTGTTGTCATCCATTGGTGTTTCACACATCATTTCCTTCAGGGATGTGATGTTACAGCAACACATGTAACAGCAGCTACTGTTTCAGTTTGTAATGCCATTATGTGTGATATGTCCCTTTTTCCAGCCCCCTGTCCCATAAGTATGCCATGCATTCCCCAGATGTCCTGCACTATGAGGTGCAGAGGTATGGTATATCATTAATTACCAACTGCACTCCAGTTACCATGATAATGACCTGGCAAACTCCTGGCCATGGTATGCAGCAGTGGCCAGGGTTGTGCGTCCACACTCTGGTAATTTTGTGGAAATCTGCACATATGACAGTTATGTATGTCTGACCATTGTGAACAGACTGCCAAGACTGTGTGGCAGTATTGTGTGTATATGTTTTTTAGGCTGGATAGGGAGAGTAGCAGCTGTGAGTGCCATACATCCTTTACCTAGCTGACTCACTCTGCATGCTGCTACAGCTGCTAGTGGTCTATCAGGTTCATATGCTTGTAGGGACTGACTGTGAAATGGCATGTAACACCTCAGGATTCCCAGTACACTGTGAATTGGGGTGGTATATGTAGGGGTAATGTGTGATTGGCAAATGGTATGTGGTTGCTCACACAGTATTATACTGCTGTGTTCAGTTTGCTTACTGGTATGTCACTGTGACTGTGGTGAACTTGTTTGGGGGTATGCACTTTCACACCAGTGACTGTTTTCCACTAGTGTTACATCCCTGTAGTGCCTGTTATATTTGCTAATGCATGTGTACAGCCCCAGAGTTGGACCTGGGTAGTGTTATATCAGTCTGATTTTAGTCTGGACATTGCTCGGTATTTCAGTGTAGTTTCCCTAAT